>NC_056739.1:1789057503-1789142503 GCF_019279795.1 Protopterus annectens | reverse complement strand
TGATTAACTGTTCACAGCAGGGTTTCAAATCACTGTAGTTTCTCCAGCATTGTCACTACAAATGAAATTACTTGTACTGCCTGTCATTTAGTTTCTTCAATTCTTTTTACCAAAAGCACTTTATTTTGATCCAGTTTTAAAATTTTACATTCACATCAAAAAGTAGATGAGAAACAGAAGTGCAAATTTATACCAAGGGAGTATGTTGCATTAGAATACAGAATAGAGATGTCTCTCCCTGTAAAGATGAGACCCAGATGTATACAGCGCTAAGTGGAACTTTTCAGATTTCACCATTCTGGATAAATGTTTTCTCTGTCAGTGCTGCTAACTTATTTGTTAGTAGTGAACACACGACATGTGCCAAGCATGTGCTACACTATGCCCTACGGAGACATAACAAAAAGAGCCAAAAGGATTCTTCTCTTGTTAATGCTTCATAGGGGATACTGACAGTAAGCACACTGCACCAGCGAAGGCAGTATTTTTGAAATTACTTCAGTTTACCCACTGACCTCCCAAGAGCTCACCTGTTTTAAGAACTTTATCCCTAAGACCAAGGAAATAAAATGCTGGTGGGAGGCAGCACTCACTAATCCATTAGTTTAGAAATGAAAGGGGCTGTGTTTTTTTAGAAATCTGGATCACAGCTTTCTGCCAGACACAACTGCAAAATGGAATTCCAAGTGATCATTTTGGGGTATAATCACACATGTGGGGAATCCTGAAGCTAAAGCAATCCATGTGTAAAAGATTTCATCCTCCTGCTCTCATCCCATCCTGTCTGATGTTCTAATCCTCTTTTTATAACATCACAGTCAAATGTTCCCACTGTTACAGTAATTCAAGGCAGCATCAAGTGTGTGAATGTGCGTGTGCATAAATAGGTATGTATATGTGAGCATATGTTTGTGTGTTGGGGGTAAAATATAACCCATTAAAAGAATCCTGTTTTGTCATAAATGACTGGGCTAACTATGAGAGAAGAAACATACTTTAATTATCTGTGAACCTAGTAAACATTTTTGAAAAGTGTATAGAGGGTTTTGACAGTGATCACTCGTGCACACTACTTATCCTGACCTGGCCAGGGCCTTTGACACCATCCTCCATGCTGTTATTATTTAAAAATAAGGGAAATTTGGTGTAAACCCCAAGTTGTCCACTGAACTGCAAAATGTCTGTCCATCAGATCACAAGTTGTAAAAATTGCTGGTATAAAATTGTAAATAGCAGGGTACTATATGTATATAGGTGTTGTACTTTCTTCTGAATGGCATTTATTATGCAAATATTCAGGCCAATATTCCAGAAGTGTTGTTGACCAAGTCTGCTGATAATGACTCTGTGGTTATTATTTTCTGTACATCTACTGATATTAAACTGCTTCAGCATGGTCTAGAATATGCACATACCTGGTTTACTGAAACATTTTCAAGCTGAAAGCAAAATGTACAGCATAGTAGCATTCAGCAAAAAAAGCTGTTCACACCACATAAGTTTTAACTAGTAGCTCTCAGTAGACAGACATGGCTCTGAGACCCTTGGGTACCTATGTGGAAAACTTGTATTCATTCTATTATCATGTTTCTACCATAGTCAGAAAATTCTTCTATCTGGCTCCATTAAAAATAGCTTTAAGAATGAAAAAAGCCATCTTATCACTGTATTTCTCACTTAGAGACCCATCATGGAATATAATACCTGCTTTGGTGTGTACAAATCCAAGCATATCATTCATTTGGAAAGGCCCCACGACATTTACCTAAGAAAGGTAAAGGCTTTAAATCTTTCAATGATCCCGATAAATTAGCACAACTCCAGTTTACACTCAGTTCTCTAATGGTTGCGCCACAGTGACCTGTGTCTCATTTTTCAAGCCATGAACGATTCAGTCCTATTTGATCTGTTTCATCTCAAAACCAGTGGCTCTACAATCATCTGGCCTGGAGACCTAAATCTACACTAACAAATAAACAAAGACTCGCTAAAGGGATCGGTTCCTAATGCCACATATTCCCAGCCTATGGAATTAATTTCTATTACAGGTCAAGCAAAGTGCTACTTTGTCAATCTTTAAGGTTAGCCTTGACAACTGGAAGGATAGACATGATTTTCCTTTATGATAATCATGTACAGCTCTGCGTAATTTGGGAGAGGAGTACCACTGAGTGGTTAAGGGTGGCAAACTTTTAAGTGTCTACCTAAAGGTGTATATGGTTAGGCATTTTATGGGTCCTATGATTTCTTGTCTAGTATTGTCATGGTCACTACACCTTATGAAACATTTCTGCTTTGTATGCTACATTACATTTTTAGCAACATTTATTTAATGGATGCCAGGTATGCAATCTGTCTGAACTTACAACATGTTGTTTGTAATATTTTGACTGAACTTTGCACAAACAACACACGAGGATAAAAGAAACAAATGACACAGTACTACTGAATTACTGCAGATAAGATAGTATTTGTTTATTTGTCAACCAAGTAAGTGAATTTCAACAGTGTACTCATCTTTCTTTGTAACTGTCTAGATTTTCCCAGAATGTTCAGATTTTTGCTTATATTTTTTTGTCCATTCCTCATAAAATTTGTGGTTTTCTTGTAAATCATTGAGAACTGAAGTCACTAAATAATGACAGACATTTGGGTTTCAGACTTCATACCCTTCAGAAAATATATGCTAATGCAAATCCTGTTATTCTAGCAATGTCCTAGGTTTATAGGAGCAAGATGTAAAATTGTCCCTATTTTAGGCCTTTGTCCCACATTATTTTTGGCTTTGTACAAATTTATTGTGCTAAGAGGCTGAGAAATATTGATTCCTAGGATCAAATACAGACTGCTCCTTATTGTTGCAAGCTCCACTGCTAATATCATATTATTAAAAACGACAAAGAATAAAATACTACTTTTCATCTACTTGGCTAACAACAGAGAGCAGTGCTGCACTACAATAGAGAATATTCTAGATGGCTTACAGTTTCAGTGTGCAATGGGCTACTGCTTAACACTCTTACTTACAAACTTCTTAATTGTGGATACTGCCTACCTTGCAAGACCAGACTCTCTGATAGGGATTGTAATTATACTCTTACAAATACAGATGGCACTCAGCCAGACCAACTCTTACATACTGATGACACTCAGCCAGACCCCCCACTTACATATTGATAGCACTCAGCCAGACCCCCCCCTTACATATTGATGGCACTCAACCAGACCTGCTTTACATACTGATGGCACTCAGCCAGACCACCCCTTGTATATTGATGGCACTCAGCCAGTCCCCCCTTACATACTGATAGCACTTAGCCAGCCACCCCTTACATACTGATGGCACTCAGCCAGCCCCCATTACATATTGATGGCACCCAACCAGACCCTCCCCTTACATACTAAAAGAGAACAGCTTACACTTGCAGCATAACCAACAGCAGCAAAACAGTGGAAAGTAAATAGGAAGCGGCCTCAGTTACTCACAGCAGGAAAAACATTTATTATATTATCGCTTTCACGGTATTCTTCATCAGACATACATTCTCTTAAAAACAGAAGCATTTTAAAACCACATCAATTAATGACGCCACAAATCAATTAACACATTAAAGACACATTGTCAAGCACATAAGAAATGTTTTAAAACACTATCTTAAAAATAACAGTTATATGTTTCAGCATACTTTAATGCTTCAGGGGTCTCTCTTTCAGGAAGGGTTTTAGGGAGACTTTGGCATTCAGTCCCGGAGGTCTGTCTGCCTGAAGTTTAATTATTCAGTTTTGCTTTTAAAGTCTCCTCCCCCCTTATACCTTCAGCTAACACTTCTAATACAAAGAAACTAAAGCTATGATTCATTCCTTCTTTTAAAACATGTTGTGCCAAGGCACTAGTGTCTTTTGTGTTCCATACATCTCTGTAGTACTCAAGCATCCTGCCTTTCAGCATACGATTGGTTTTACCAATGTAGTATGCATAACATGTCTTACAGAAAATGAAATAAACCACATTTTTGTCCTACAATCAACATAAAAATTAAAGTCAATGTTAAAGTGCAATATAGGTTGTTGATGAGATTCACCAGTATACACATATTTACATGCACTACAATTTCTGCATGTATGTGTACCATTTCTTTCTGAGGGAATTCCTTCGTTCTTATTTAAATTATAGCAAAGATGCCTTTTAAGAGATGTATTGTTAAACAAAAAACATGGTGTTTCACCCATCACATTTTCAAATTCATCTACAGTTCTTAGAATGTTCTAATTAGCTTTCACAAGATCACATATATTGTTAATATCACTGGAGTAAGGTAGGGTGACCCTAAAATCACCAGGCTTCACTCTAGTTTCGAGTTTATTTCAAGTGAGGTTTCTTCTCCATAATATGGCCTGCACCTATTCTGCCTTTCTCTCCAGGCGTCTGTGATGCAGCTATCTCTGCAGCTTTGTAGCCCCTACTAAGGAGTTCGACTTTAGGATTTGATGGTGCCCTTTCCAGATCGACATCATCATCGAAAAGCCTCATTGTTCTGAAGACCTGCCCCTTCAAGACATTTCTCTTCACATGTCGAGGGTGCATACTACTATTATGTAGGATGTTGTTCTCCTAACCGGCTTTCTATAAAGGCTTGTGTGCATTGTATGTAGTTCCCCTCTAGTAATCTTAACATCCAGAAAATCAATGTCACTATAAGAATATTTACGTGTAAATTTAAGGAAGCTAGTAGTAGTATGCAGGTATGCAATAAAGTCAATCAGATGTTCAATAGTGCCATCCCACAACAAAAAGACATCATCTACAAAGCGTGTATACCATTTCAGATTCTCAGTAAATGCATTGTTAGATAAAGACGTAATCCATTTCCCATTGAAACAAGAAAGTGTTAGTATAGCTGTTCGCACATGGTGTGCCCATAGCTACACCAACCTTCTGCAAAAAAAATTAATTGTTGAAAGTAAAAATATTGTTGTCAAGTATTAGTTCTAACAGCTTACAAATAAGAGAAACCTTCTTGTCATTCCAATGCTTACTATTCAGGAACTTCCTGATACTAGATGGATCTATATTAGATGCTCGGACCGCTTAAATGTTCAAATCTCTAAAGGTCAACCTTTTGAGATCGAACAGTTAAGAGATCGAAATTTTACAAAAATTAAAAAAAAAAAATACGCAATAGAAAAAAAAAACTAAAGGGTTTAAGCAGGGAGACAAGCCATCCTGCACCCCCCCATACCCCCCCTACTTTAATATACCAACTCCAAGATTGTGCTACAGTATAGGGAATGGGAAATTTCCCATTTACGCACTGTAGTTCACTGAAGTGCGATCTCGGAGTTGGTATATTTAAGTAGTGGGGGTGCAGGGGGGCTTACCCCCTGCCTAAACCCTTTCTACATTTTTTTATATACTTTTTTACTATTTCGAACGTTTAAGTGTTCGATCTGTAAAGGTCGACCTTTACAGATTCGAATATTTAAGCGTTCGTTCTAGTAATATAGACCCTACTAGATATTCCCCATTCACTGGAAATGACTGTAAATAACGATTCTATGTCCATGGCCACAAACCAATAATCAGTATGTAAGTTACTTGTTTTATATACAAATTCTGTAGAAATGCCTTGGTGTCCTTCAATATAGTGACACATTGATCTAGAAAGGGATGTAGATTATTTTCCAGATAAATCGATAAAGGCTCAGTCACCCAGCCCTTTCTAGATACTATAGGACACATGGGTGGTATATTCAGATGTTTATGTACTTTGGGCAATCCATACAGATTATGAATTAATGGATATTCTACTTTAAGGTATTCAAATAAAGGTTCATTTATCAAACTGGTAATGCAGTAGATCAAATACCAAAAAAGAGACCTTCTCAATAATCCCTTTCACAGTGGAACCAGATACATTCAAGTATGTGTCAGCATCATTTAATAAAATGTTCATCTGCTGTAGGTAGAGGTCTTTGTCTAAGACCACAACCCCCCCCCTCCCCCCTTGTCAGTTGATCTAATAAGAGCACTGGATATATTCTTTAATTCATGTAGTGCATCGTATTCAGCCTTTGACATGTTATAAAACTTAACTTTACCTTGTCCGGCTAATTTTTCTCTAATTTGTTTCTCACACTTTCCAATGAAAGTCTTTACCACAGGATGTGAGGGTGGAATAAAAGTACTTGTTTTTTTTAAACTTCAAACATGGATGTCTCTTCCTTAAATAAAGCTTTAAAGTTTAAATTACACCCAAACAACTTTAGACATTTCAACACCTCCACCAAATCTGTTCTTTGGGCAGGTATAAAATTAAGACCTTTTGACAATACAGAGAGAAAAAAGATTTTTTTTTTTTAATAAAAGACCCGGTCCCTATACGAGAACACTCCAAGAGCTGAGGGAGGAGAGGGAGACTGCGATGGCTACAAAGCACCAACACTTCAGACAGCCAGGAGAGGAGATAGAAGAGGCAGGTTTAGTAATAAACATTTCATCTTATTCACTAACTGATACTCGATTCTCTGTATTGTCAAAAGGTGTTAATTTTATACCTGCCCAAAGAACAGATTTGGTGGAGGTGTTGAAATGTCTAAAGTTGTTTGGGCATAATTTGAACTTAAAAGCTTTACTTAAGGAAGAGACATCCATGTATGAAGTTTAAAAAAAAAAACAAGTACTTTTATTCCACCCTCACACCCTGTGGTAGAGACTTTCGCTGGAATGTGTGAGAAACAAATTAGAGAAAAATTAGCCGGACAAGGTAAAGCTAAGTTTTATAACATGTCAAAGGCTGAATACGATGCACTACATGAATTAAAGAATATATCCAGTGCTGTTATTAGACTAGTTGACAAGGGGGGGGGTTGTGGTCTTAGACAAAGACCTCTACCTACAGCAGATGAACATTTTATTAAATGATGCTGACACATACTTGAATGTATCTGGTTCCACTGTGAAAGGGATTATTGAGAAGGTCTCTTTTTTTGGTATTTGATCTACTGATTAATAATTTGATAAATGAACCTTTATTTGAATACCTTAAAGTAGAATATCCATTAATTCATACCTTGTATGGATTGCCCAAAGTACATAAACATCTGAATATACCACCCATGCATCCTATAGTATCTAGCAAGGGCTGAGTGACTGAGCCTTTATCTATTTATCTGGAAAATAATCTACATCCCTTTCTAGATCTATGTGTCACTATACTGAAGGACACCAAGGCATTTCTACAGAATTTGTATATACAAACAAGCAACTTGCATACTGATTATTGGTATGTGACCATGGACATAGAATCTTTATTTACTATCATTCCCAATGAATGGGGAATATCTAGTATCAGGAAGTTCCTGAACAGTAAGAATTGGAATGACAGGAAGGTTTCTCTTATCTGTAGCTATGGGCATACCATGTCCGAACAGCTACCCCAACCTTTACTTGTTTCAATGGGAAATGGATTATGTTTTATCTAACAATGCATTTACTGAACATCTGAAATGGTATACACGCTTGTAGATGATGTCTTTTTGTTGTGGGATGGCACTATTGAACATCTGATTGACTTTATTGCATACCTGCATACTACTACTAGCTTCCTTAAATTTACACATAAATATTTTTATAGTGACATTGATTTTCTGGATGTTAAGATTACTAGAGGGGAACTACATACAATGCACACAGGCCTTTATAGAAAGCCGGTTAGGAGAACAACATCCTACATAATAGTAGTATGCACCCTTGACATGTGAAGAGAAATGTCTTGAAGGGGCAGGTCTTCAGAACAATGAGGCGTTTCGATGATGATGTCGATCTGGAAAGGGCACCATCAAACCCTAAAGTCGAACTCCTTAGTAGGGGCTACAACGCTGCAGAGATAGAGAGCTGCATCACAAAAGCCTGGAGAGAAAGGCAGAATAGATGCAGGCCATATTATGGAGAAGAAACTTCACTTGAAATAAACTCGAAACTAGAGTGAAGCCTGGTGATTTTAGGGTCACCCTACCTTACTCCAGTGATATTAACAATATATGTGATCTTGTGAAAGCTAATTGGAACATTCTAAGAACTGTAGTTGAATTTGAAAATGTGATGGGTGAAACACCATGTTTTTTTGTTTAAGAACAATACATCTCTTAAAAGGCATCTTTGCTATAATTTAAATAAGAACCAAGGAATTCCCTCAGAAAGAAATGGTACACATAAATGCAGAAATTGTAGTGCATGTAAATATGTATATACTGGTGAATCTTAACACCCTATATTGCACTTTAACATTGACTTTAATTTTTATGCTGATTGTAGGATAAAACATGTGGTTTATTTGTTTCTGATAGAAATGTTATGCATACTACATTGGTAAAACCAATCATATGCTGAAAGGCAGGATGCTTGAGCACTACAGGGATGTACGGAACACAAGACACTAGTGCCTTGGCACAACATGTTTTAATAGAAGGAATGAATCATAGCTTTAGTTTCTTTGTATTAGAAGTGTTAGCTGAAGGTATAAGGGGAGGAGACTTTTAAAAACAAAACTGAAGTGGCAGAGCAAAACTGGATAGTTAAACTTCAGGCAGGCAGACCTCCGGGACTGAATGCCAAAGTCTCCCTAAAACCCTTCCTGAAAGAGAGACCCCTGAAGCATTAAAGTATGCTGAAACACCTAACTGTTATTTTTAAGATAGTGTTTTAAAACATTTCTTATGTGCTTGACAATGTGTCTTTAATGTGTTAATTGATTTGTGGTGTCATTAATTGGTGTGGTTTTAAAATGCTTCTGTTTTTAAGAGAATGTATGTCTGATGAAGCGGGGAATACCATGAAAGCGATAATGTAATAAATGTTATTTTTATTTTTCCTGCTGTGAGTAACTAAGGCTGTTTCTTATTTATTTTCCCCCTTACATACTGATGGCACTCAGGTAGACTCCCCCTTATATATTGATGACACTCAGCCAGCCCCCCCTTATGTACTGATGTCACTCAGCCAGACCCCCCCCCTTACCTACTGATGTCACTCAGCCAGACCTCCCTTACATACTGATGGCACTCAACCAGACCCCCCTTCCATACTGATGTCACTCAGCCAGACCTCTCTTACATACTGATGGCACTCAACCAGACCCTTCTTGCATACTGATGGCACTCAGTCAGACTCCCCCTTACATACTGATGGCACTCAGCCAGACCCCCCTTACATATTGATGGCACTCAACCAGCCCCTTCTTACATACTGATGGCACTCAACCAGCCCCTTCTTACATACTGATGGCACTCAACCAGCCCCCCCTTACACATATATGGCACTCAACCAGACCCCCTTATATACTGATGACACTCAGCCTGACCCCACCTTATGTACTGATGTCAGGCAGTCAGATCCCCGCTTATGTACTGATGTCACTCAGTCAGACCCCCTTACGTACTGATATCACTCAGCCAGACATCCCTTCCATACTGATGGCTCTCAACCAGACCCCCCCTTGCATAGTGATGGCACTCAGCCAGACCCCTCTTACATACTGATGGCACTAAGCCAGACCCCCCCCCTTACATACTGGACACTACTAAAAAGCCTTCCTAAAAATGTAATTTCCAGTTGGAACAGACTCCCAGAGGAAATAAGACAAGTCAACAAACTTAATAGCATCAAACTGCAACTAAAAAAATATTTGACAAAACAGCATATCTGTAAGTATTTCAGAAATCTGGGCTAGAAAGCACCTGTAAGGTAAGTAAAATTTCAGTTTTCCAGCTATTGATTTAAACTCATGTAGCTCTTATCGTATTGATTGAAATGCTTCCTTGGAATTAAACTGTAAGCTAATTTTCCCTATCAGTAATGAAGTTATCCTACCGAAAAATTCAAAACAATGTGTTCCTAAATGAAAATTAAATACTGTGCTATATCTGCAGCTATTGTATTGCCAATGACAATGCACATTTTTATGTAAATAATTATACATTCTGTTGTATGTTTGTTTGTATTGTTTTGCTTCTCTGGCTTGAGTCATGATTGAAAAAGGTCCTTGGACCACTTACCTAGCAGGTTAACAGATGTTAAAGGAGTATTTAAGTAAACTGGTATATACAAAAAATATATATGTGTGTGTGTGTGTGTATATATATATATATATATATATATATATATATAGTAAATACTGACTCAGACTTGTAAGAGTATAAGATTCATTAAAACACACACAAACCTTTGAAATGGCAGCCAACCATCAAACCCACCAAACCTGCAAGAACTGCATTTCTGCAGGAGTGCAAGCTACTGTGCATCCCTCATATCTGTACATCTCGAAATATGCTCACTCTGTGATCACACAATAGTGTGGACAACAGCAGCCTCCCTAAACCCACTGTTGTGATCTCTGCAAACACCGATAAATATCAAACCTTTTAGAATGGGCAATATTTTTTATTGGTGTAGCATTCAGGAAATGCCACGTTACAGCTTCATATAACAAACATGTTTTCCAACACAACAAAAATCACAAAAGTCAAGCAGTTAGAATCTAGTCTATTATCATAGACCTTTCTCCTAGAGCCTAAAAACAGCTCATCTTTCCTGTTGGAGATGCCTGTCTTTCCTGTTGGAGATGTCTGTTTTAATGTCCTTACCTCTCTGGCAATCACATCTGTTATTCTTATGCCTGTTGTTTTGTTTCATGGATTGTGGAATACAGAAAATAATCAATTTTCTTTTATCCAATATAAGAACATAGAGATTACAAAATGTTCATTCTCCCAGGGACAGACTTCCCTCATCTCCACTCACTCTCCTAGGTCCAGTACTTGAACCAGAGAAATCTGTTACTTTATTTCAAATGCAGCTGCTTTGTTTCCTCCCTATCTACACAGTGAGTTACTTGTCCCTTTGAACACGCTTACATCTAACCATCCATAATAATGGAATACTTATATTTTTTAGAGGCATTATTTCAGATTAGCAACACTGGCAGATAGCAAATATTTGCAAGATCGATCAGACTATACTTGTTATTCTAGAAAATGAGAAAACACTCCACTTTCATCACTACGCCATTATACTCTCGTATACGCCTCTCAAAGACAGGACCACAAAGTTTCTAAAAATGTAACAAAGAAAAGATTTTTAATTTTTTGTCTACGTTTAGCTGCACATTATAAAATTATGAGCCTATCAACCTTTTGGCTCAGTGAAAATATTATTGCATATTAGTTGTTTCTGATAGGAGTATATATGCATAATATATGAGTCTATATGATGCTATTGAATGGACTAATGGAATGCTATTTAGTCGATCTGATACTGTCGAAATGGCAAAATAGTGAAGTCACAGAACATCACATTTTTTCCCAGGGAAAAAATTAGGTGGGCCGTTTTTGGGACTTTGCCATTTCCTCCACTATAGTGCGATGCTGGAGTTGGTATATTTAAGTAGGGCAGGGTGTGGGGCGAAGTCCCCCACTTAAATTTGTGTTTGTTTTTTTTTTTTTTTTACAGAGCAGCGAATTTTTTGCCTGGGAAAAAATTTGCTGTTCCATTTGTTCAATATTTTGTTGTTTCGATATTATCGGTATGATGGAATGGCGTTCGCTATTTACATCTGACGATAATATGATATAGATGCTAATATATAATGTTTTGAAAATAAGAACTGAAGAAGTTGATTAGTTGTGCTTTTAATGCTATTTATGGTTTGATCATTATAACAAAAGTTGACATAATATCAATCATATTTCATGAGGTCATTTTTCAGTTCAAATAAAAATATATTTTATGAATTTAGTTTTAATATGTAGGTAATGCATGATTTTTTTGTTTTTATTAATTTTATTTTTATTTCTGTTACGCATATATTTTCAGTTTGGTCCCGGGAGTCGAGTTCACATGATTTATGCATTACACTATCTATTGCTGTTTGTTGCTCACTTTGCATGATGACACTAACAGCAAAGTAAAATATGAAACAGATTTGTCAGCTGAGCAGTTGGATAAAGCCTTTCATACATAATATGAGAGTGCTGGTGCTCTTTTCTTAGGTGGATATATTAATTTGCCGAGCACTTGGTAAGATTGTGCACTGGTTAGTGTTTTTATATATGTGTGCAAATATCTGCAGTATAGTATTGTATTGTTCACAAATTCACTATTATCCCATGTCATCCTTGTTTGGCTTGTGTACTTAAAATCTAACATCTGTATAACTAGTATTATCTATTTTATTGTATTATCTATTCTGTAATGTAGTGTTCTGTACCATCACTGCTTGATTTCTGTATTTTGATTTTGTAACTTTATCGTGTTTTGTTTAGTGGAGCTTTTCTCCTTGGGCCTCTACTGAAAACAGTTTCACCCTGGCCCAGTAGACCTCCCAGTAAACAAATGCAAATAAAAAAGTTATATATGTATGTATATATATATATATATATATATATATATATATATATATATATATAATATGAGCTCTACAGAATCCTGAAAGCCCAAAATCTTGAAGACCAAAATCCTGAAAACACACAGGATACCAACACTTATTATATTCCAGCACAAGTACATACAGAAAAATATTTCCCTTCAACTATATGCAGGGGGCAAGCCCCGCTCCACCCCCACACCCCCTGCTACTTAACAACTCCGAGATTGCACTTCAGTACAGTATACTCGGAGAAGAGTAATATGGCTTGTGTTTTATTTGTTTCTATATGTACTTGTGCTGCAATATAGTAAGTGTTGGTATCCTGTGTGTTTTCAGGAATTTAAACTTTCAGGATTTGGGGCTTTTAGAATTCTGTAGGGCTTCCATATATGTTTGCCTCAATAATAACCCTTGCCAAGGAAGGGAAAGTAGTTGGTACAAACTTCGCCTCTTTCAATAATAAGCTTTCTGCATCTCCTGAAATCTCAATATTAGAGAGATTAATAATGCATTTATCGGACATTAGGAATAGGAAAAAAGAAAGTCCAGTGGCACAACATTTCATAACAGAACATGAGGGTGACAGTGGGTCTTTATTTTTCAGTGTTTTGGCTGACATTGAAGGATTTGGGACTAATTTTCAGACTAGATTAAATTTTTTGGAAACCACATTCATTTTTAATTTTGGAACTCTATATCCGGGGGTCTGAATCAAGAGGTATCTATGCAATTTTAATGTTTTTTCTGGTCTCATATATTTTTTGTTTTTATGCACTTTAGAATGCTTGTAAATGAAGGGAATATATGGTGTGTGTTAAAGAATTCTATTAATTAATATATATATATATATATATATATATATATATATATATATATTTTTTATAATGAAATTTTAGGAGTTATTACTGTGACAGTTTATATATTGTATAATATGTTAGATTTGCGTTTTCACCAAGTTTTGATTGCATCCAAAGTTCAATTGTTTAATTAATGGGATGGGCTAATGAATTGTGTTTAAGCATGATTTAAACTGCAATTCTTTGGCTGTATAATGTCCCATGAAGGTGAACAGACGAGGTACCAGGAGGAGTAAATTGCTCTGGTTATATCCACTACTGTGTGTTGTGTTTTTTGTGGGATTGCAAGTTGTTTGAGTTTTGTTTCATTTCAGTAAGGAGCCAATAAACAGGACAATAACTAATAAATGGAACATAATGCACACCACATATGTATACGTGACAACCAGTAGGCAGTAAAGCAACAAAAAACTAAAATTCAAACATAAAATGTGGATGGAAGAATGATATCCATAGAGCTACAAAAAGGCCCACTGTTTTGGTGTTATCTCATACAGGTGTATGTTCTTCAGAAATTATATCTCATACAGGTGTATGTTCTTCAGGAATTATCTCTCATACAGGTGTATGTTCTTCAGGAAGTATATCTCATACAGGTGTATGTTCTTCAGGAATTATATCTCATACAGGTGGATGTAAAAGGCCCACTGTTTTGGTGATATCTCATACAGGTGTATGTAAAAGGCCCACTGTTTTGGTGATATCTCATACAGGTGTATGTAAAAGGCCCACTGTTTTGGTGATATCTCATACAGGTGTATGTAAAAGGCCCACTGTTTTGGTGATATCTCATACAGGTGTATGTAAAAGGCCCACTATTTTGGTGATATCTCATACAGGTGTATGTAAAAGGCCCACTGTTTTGGTGATATTTCATACAGGTGTATGTTCTTCAGGAATTATTTCTATAATAGTAATTAAACACATCCACAGACATACACATGCGTGCACTCAAACAGAAACGTATGTAAACTATTAATTTTTGCCGTTACATATTATGGGGTTACTCTTCAAATATTACCTTAAGTCATGTAAAGACTTAGACATAATAGAGCAACAAGGAAAAAGCTTTGGAACCCTGTACCATCAGCACAGACACAAACGTTCATTGGCAGACCTCTCTGCTGCCTCTAGACACCAGGGTTACAGTTTAAATATTACCTTAAGTCACTTAAAAAAAAACAGTTAAAGATTAAAATTGTGAAAACCCTGTACCCTTGGCACTGAAAACTATACACTGACAATCCAGAGCTTTAATCGTCTACACTAGCAGAGAACAGCTTGCATCCTGATGTTTTTTTCTGAGTTATAAGAAGTAAGAAACTGTACTGAAGACCACCAAACAAAGCTAGAAGGAACAGTAGCTGACAGCAGGGAGAATTTTTAAATGCTACTTCAAGTCACTTAAAAAGTTAATTGAGCAACAGGCTTGGCATCACAATGCAGTTTCTGAACAATACAAATATACATACATACATATATATATATATATATATATATATATATATATATATATATATATTTATACAATACATACGTACAATACATACATACATGCATGCATACAGTACATGCATGCATACAATACGTACATACATACGTACAATATATACATGCAATACATACATACATACCATACAATACATGCATACCATACATGCATGCATGCATACCATACAATACATACATATGGATATTTCAAGCATAAGCATTAGTGCCCTTCTCGCCTGCCAATATAACAAAACACCTGTTCCCATAATAAGTGTCCAGGCTGTTCTTAAAAAAATAACTAAACTAGTGCTAGCTTTAATATAGTTTGGTAGTCTGTTCCAAGCATCAGCTTCTGTCTCAAAGAACCAATTAGTACACTTCTCATTCCTATACAGAATTCTACATATGTTACCTGATGATTCTCAATTACTTTTTGATAACCCCAAACATTCCCAGAGGTTGTTGTCTAAATGTTACTATAATGATGTAACAGTTGTGTGTTATACATAGTACACCATACTGCTTTGTTAAGATAAAATCAAAACGTAGAATGATATTATTTTCTGTTGAACGATGTGCTAGTATTCCTGTTGCTTCTGTTCACGCATATGTCTTTGTTCCAGTTTTCTGAGTTTGTTTCTGCAGACTACAATAAGAAAACAAAAACAACTAGAAAAAGACTGATGGCTCCTAACTCTCTATAGTAGACATCAGATGGCTATATTACTGAATGAATTAAAAATAAAAATACGGTTTGGGTTAAAATCAGACAAACACGGTTAGTCTGGCATTAACATTGATCGAAAGAAGTCTACAGCTCTTGAAAGTAGTTTACTTGATATTTAATTATCTTTTACTTTAGTGGCTTAATAAAGTTTCACATTAGTTCATCCAAACTGTGTCTTTACAATAGGAAAGAAGACCAAAAGTTTCAAGAAATAAGTTGCTATAAATACAAAAGTAAAGATAGTAAATCCACAAAAAGGTGAGAGCAAAGCAAATTGTAGTCCAAATTCAAAAACAATGTACAACCATACGTACGTGACAGCAAGCAGAGAATAAAATACACTTTGAATTACAAGTTTAATCCAGGATTATTTGCTGTATTGTATTTTGTAAGTTGGATTGGATTTTTGTTGCTTCACTACACCTTTGTTACATTTTTTGTGTTATTACTAGTTTGAATTCTAGTCTGTCTTTAACAAAAGTAAAAGATAAAATCTAAAATATTCAGAAGTGTGCATAGTGGTTTGCTGCAGTCTCTGAATCAAGTTCTTTTTTTTGATTTTTTCTGAGAGACAATGTGAATTCTTGTCTGAAGGTGCTGATTTTCATGTCTTTTTTTATGTCTACTTACATTTTTATCAGGTGCTGTGGTTCCATTCCACATCACAAATATATGTAGGTAGGCAAACTGATGATGATCTAAATTGCTTCTAGGTATCTGTACTGTGCGTATGTTGGTGTGAGTGTGTGCATCCTTTCAGTGGACTGACATCACGCCCAGCATTAATTCTCTTCCTTATGCCCAGTGAGTGGTAAAACTGATTCTGGTTTCTTTGTAATTCTGAAAAGCAGAAACCAGTACTGGAAAATAAATAAACAAATGAATGAATGAGTTTTATTTGCAGTCAGTGGATTTTGCAATGAGTATGTCCTAGTCACATCAGTGCTGCTAAAGGACTCCCTCAAAAAATTTGAAAGCTTCCAAATGTGAATATCACATAGAAGGAAAAGAAATTGCATAAAAATATTTTTTTTTACATGGGGGATGTGTGTAAGCCTTGTTTACATGCCCTGATTTAGGATACTGCTCTTACCCCACCACTTTGCTTATTCATAATGGTGAAATAGAAAATCCCTGGTACAGCAACAATTTCACCTTCTGGTGAAAAGCCATGCAGTCATACACTAGTGATTGCAGAAATGAGTGTTGATCACTATTATTTTGAAAGCCTTGACCCCCCCCCTTGCTAAAGATAACGAATTTAACACTTCTAAATATTACAGAGTTTGAAACAGAGCCATTCTTTATTAAAATAAAAACAAGTAGGCTAGCTCTTTCAAAAGTAAAGTCCCCGCTTCATCAGACCTTATTTTTTCTAAGTGTGTCTTATATAAAACTTTTAAAACTGCAAGAACTAATGACAGTAAGTAAAACACATTGCATCATTCAATTACTTAACTTCTTAAAAGGGCCATTGTAAACGATACTTCTTAAAAGGGTAACTCCATCCGAAAAAGAAGAAAAAATATATGTACCTCATACTACAGCAATAAGAACAAAATATATACATAAAAATAATCTGTATAAAACATTAGTGTATATGTGGCTACCCATGTAAAAAGGTGTATGTGATATAAATGTGTGAAGACCATTATTTAAATAAAAATGTGTGTATATATCAATGTTTTAAAATTCACACATTTAACCTACTTGCTTTTATTTCAATAAAGACTGGCTGTGTTTCAAACTCCATACTGGATTTTATTCAGCATATTTACATTTGGTTTGCACAGAGTTTGTTAATCCTACAAGGAAGTGTGTTGTGCTGATTTCTAAAACATTGGCTGTGCAGTATATTGGCAATGTTCAAAGTATTAAGCTTAGTAAAAGGAGCTTTATGTGAGCAGGACCTGGTGTTGTACTGGGAATTTTATTTTTATACACATGTTGGATAACTGAAACTAGGGAATACCAAAAATGTTGTCATCCTTAGTGATACCTGTTAAAAATCTGCACATATTGTAGGTGCAGTAAGTTTCTTTGTCACATCATGTACACATTTGGCAAGTATTATGGCCTGTTTTGTGCTTCTGTAAGATGCTGAGATGTATTTTCATATGTTTTATGCAAGCTAAATCTCTCTCTGTCTTTTGCCTGCCATTTTTCCTAGTTTGCACAGAGACATATTCAAAGTTGCCTTTAGCCTTGGGTAAACTAACACTAAGTAGACTGAGAAGAATTTCAGGGTGTCCGTTCTCGATTTAACTTGATGACAAGGCTGTTCTTAACATGCAGTAAAAATTTGTTTCAAAGGTTGGGGATTAATTAGGATATAAATCTGTCATGCTGATGTATCTTATTTATCTCTTGATGAAGGTTTAGGTCCTTTAATTGGGTGTTCAACATGCTACTTATTATGCAAATGACTAGGAGGTCAGGCATAGTTGGATTATGGGTATCATTGGGGCTCAAAAGAAGAGTGACCGAGGAGTCTACAAGTGACTCAGTTCAGGGAGGGAACTGGCAGTTTGTCTGGATAGCTGAGGGTCTTGAGGACACTGACCTTTTCAATTAGTTATTTCTTAGGTTTTGCACATTGAGTGATATATTTAGACATATATATTCCAAAAAGGGCATTGTATTCAATATCTAACACAGGATGTGCAAAGGGTAATTAAGACATGTTTGGAGCAAGAGGAGATACCCTTGAACATTAGGTTAGTAAGGTAGAAGGGTTTCTGAGCTGCTATAGTTCTAATAGTCAAAAGATAAGGAATTCTCAACAAGAGTGCCTAGATGTCTTCTGACAGTGTCTGACTGAAGGGATGTAAAATCCATATGATATGAAGCTGAAATGTTTTCTTTATCAAAATGAACTATGCTGCATTTTTTCACACTTAGTGTGAGACCATTATATTTGCAGTAGTTGGTAACATGAGCTAATCCATGTTGGTGCAATTGTGAGTCAATGGTGAAATTAAGAACACCCAGCTTACAGGTGCCAAATATGATACACCAGTACTGAGCACTGTAGCAAGTGAAGGATACATTTCTGAGTCCAGAAATGACACCGGCGACTCTAACCCCAAGGGTTCCGCCAGAAAACCAGTTAGCTATTCACTGCATAATATAAATATTTACATTCAGATTTACATGTCTGTCATTAATGTCTACACGGGGAATAAGGTCACAGCCAGATTCAGATATGCTGTATGTACTGCTGTATATACTGCATAACGGCAGTGACTTTTTCAAAGGAATTAATTATGTTAAGGAGACATGACCTGCCTTTCACAAAGCCAGATTGATGTGGGTCTAAGGTTAAGAGCTTTCCAACGTCCAGATTAATGAATTCTGAGCTGTATTTTATAGCTTTACATATGAAGCTACTGTGACTAGTGGGTCCGCAGTCAACAATGTTCATAGCTGAGCCACACTTGTGCAATGGCATTATAATGTCTGCTGTCCAGGCTTTGAGAATGCTACCAGTGAAAAAGCTTAGACTCAAGACATTATGTAGATGTTCGGAAAAGACTATATTTTGTACTAATAATAATCACAAAACTGGTATAACCCATCAAGACAACTATTTTCTCAAACAATCTTCCACTAAGAATGTGTGAGGCTGTAAAGCTCTATGTTCATATGTAACTGAATGATTGCATACATTGACAGGATTACATCTCCCTCAAACACCAGTCTAAAATGTTTCTGCCCAAGCCAATGACATGTAAAGACTTACTTTTCTGTTTCTTACTTACAGAAGAATTACAAATATGTGTAAATGGTTGTTGTTTAATGTAAAATTAAACAAGATGTACAAATCTATATAGTCAAGTATTATTTCGAAGTCATTCACATCTCTTTGCATTTACACTGGATGTACTAAGTGCATAATGTTAATACACACACTCTTAAATCCTCCAGTGATGTACCACTCCCAAACAAAAGTTTGACTAATAAAGTTGTGTAAGAGATGTTTCACATCTCGTACATAAGCAACATCGTAGAATTAATCATATGCAGCTTATATAATGTATTGTGTATACAATGGGATGCTATTATGTATGAAAATGAGGGCCAGGCTTAAGTTGTGTCAGTGGAGTTCACCAGAACAGTGTATTATTATAATGTGATGCTTTAGTTCCAAGAAACATTCTCCTATGTAATGCATTAGTTCTGAGATAAATGTATTTTGCATATATTGCATATGCAAAAACATTTCTATGTTACTCTTATGTGCTGTGATCATTCAAATGAACATCTGTGTAGAATTCCTTATTCTGTATTGCTGATTTCTAAAAGTGTACTTAGATAATTTGGTGGTTCCCCTTTGGTCTCTTCTGAAGGTGAGCTTGATCTTAGTAGGGCTACCCTGGTTCACAAAACATAAGTAAATGCATACATAAATACATACAAGCATACACATACATACATTAATAAACCAGGTTTTGATTAATGGTATGCCTTTACCTACAGTCATTTTCATTTCTTGTAAAAAATAAAATGTTCCAAATAGATTACTGAGAGTATGGATTGATAGTATTACAGCAATGTTTCTTTAAATTTCTTAAGAATATTGCTCTTCATTAGATGGAGTAGATGTGTCTTTGCATTTTGCAAAGATTGTTAAATGTTCACCAAAGTGGTTAGCTAACATACTGGAGATGGAGTGTTGTGCATCATTATAAAAATTCAGGCTAAGGTGTTTCAATTCTTACTCTAGTGTCTTGGAGAGAAGGAGTTGTAATGAATTATGAAAAGGCTAGAGACAGTAGGTGAAAAGCAGGATTTTCATGAGTTTACTGATTCCAAAGAATGCAAGTCTGTCAGCCAGAAGTGGAGTACATTGATCCTGAAGAAATGACAAGTTACATGGCCTTATAACAGTTTAAGACATGACAATAACAGGACGCACAGCCTTATATCAGTGTAAGACATGACAATAGGACACATGGCCTTATAACAGTATAAGAAATGACAATAACAGGTCACATGGCCTTATAACAGTGTAAAAATGACAATAACAGGTCACATGGCCTTATAACAGTGTAAAAATGACAATAACAGGTCACATGGCCTTGTAAGAAATGACAACAGGATGTGTAAGAAATGACAATAATAGGATGCATGGCCTTATAACAGTGTAAGAAATGACAATAGGATGCATGGCCTTATAACAGTGTAAGAAATGACAATAGGATGCATGGCCTTATAACAGTGTAAGAAATGACAATAGGATGCATGGCCTTATAACAGTGTAAGAAATGACAGTAAGCGGCCTTGTATTATAGTGTAAGAAATGACAATAGGATGCATGGCCTTATAACAGTGTAAGAAATGACAATAGGATGCATGGCCTTATAACAGTGTAAGAAATGACAATAGGATGCATGGCCTTATAACAGTGTAAGAAATGACAATAGGATGCATGGCCTTATAACAGTGTAAGAAATGACAATAGGATGCATGGCCTTATAACAGTGTAAGAAATGACAATAGGATGCATGGCCTTATAACAGTGTAAGAAATGACAATAACAGGTCACATGGCCTTATAACAGTGTAAAAATGACAATAACAGGTCACATGGCCTTATAACAGTGTAAGATATGACAGTAACAGGTCACATGGCCTTATAACAGTGTAAAAATGACAATAACAGGTCACATGGCCTTGTAAGAAATGACAACAGGATGCACAGCCTTATATCAGTGTAAGACATGACAATAGGACACATGGCCTTATAACAGTATAAGAAATGACAATAACAGGACACATAACCTTATAACAGTGTAAGAAATGACTATAACAGGGCACATAACCTTATAACAGTGTAAGAAATGACTATAACAGGTCACGTGGCCTTATAACAGTGTAAGAAATGACAATAACAGGTCAATTCCCATACTCTGGAACAAACTACCTATCTATATCAAACAAAGCTCCTCATTAGCACTCTTCAAGAAAAATCTTGATGATTGGATGGGAAATAGGAAATTCACCCCGGGGATCACTTCTGTGACTCTGTTCGACAATGGCACATGAAAATAATTTTCTTGGGTGGCGAAAGCCAGGGTACCTTTTTGGCTTGGCTTATATAGGCCCTAGGGCCAATAGCCTAGTACCTACCTATGAACATGGCCTTATATCACTGTGGGAAATGACAATAACAGGACGCGTAACCTTATAACAGTATACAAAATGACAATAATTTATGTTAATGTAACCATCCCACCTAAATTTCCTCCCTCTCTCCTTTACTTTTTTTTCCCTCCCTCGCATTCCTCTCTATTAATTACTTTACCTCAGTATTATCTATCCTTACTTCCTGTTTACCTTTCTCAGTATTATCTATCCTTACTTCCTGTTTACCTTTCTCAGTATTATCTATCCTTACTTCCTGTTTACCTTTCTCAGTATTGTCTATCCTTACTTCCTGTTTACCTTTCTCAGTATTATCTATCCTTACTTCCTGTTTACCTTTCTATGCTCTTCTACTGTTCTTTATACCATCTAATTTACTCTTCCCAGTAACCTGTTACTAACTTCCTTTATACTAAGTCATTTTTCTTCTACCGCTCTCTCTACCTGTCTAATTTATAGTCCCTAGTAATCTGATAGTGTTCTCCTTACTCCCTCCTCTACCTATCTCTTCCCCTCACACTACTATTTGTAAAACTAACTTGTATGTCTCTAACACTAAACCACCTTTAACACTTCTTCTGCATCTGATCTACCTTTGCCTGGAGCACATGTTCTTCCATACTCACCCCTATCTTTTAATCCCTCACTTACAGACATTTCTTCTTGTACTACATTTGTTTATCTGTCTTACCTTTTCCTTTATATCTTTTGATACCAACTTGTGTTATTATACACAAGCTTATCCTGTACAGTGATTGTTTTTTGTACTTTGATTCTATCATCTGTATAACTTGTCCTTTTTAATTTTATACTTGTATATTTTGTAATGTGCAGGTGTTAATTATTATTCAGAACTGTGAATTTCTTTTCTTTCTTTTTTTTTTACTTCCAAAATTTGTAGTTTGATTTTTTTATACTTGTATAATTTTGTACTGTGGAGCTTTTCTCACTGGGCCTCCGCTGAAAAGTATACAAGCTCAGACACACTAACCTGGTCAACAAATGTCAAATAAATAATAACAGGACACATAGCCTTATAACAGTATAAGAAATGACAATAACAGGACGCACAGCCTTATAACAGTATAAGACATGACAATAGCAGGACACATAGCCTTATAACAGCAGACAAAATGACAACAGCAGGACACATAGCCTTATAACAGTATAAGAAATGACAACAGGACACATAGCCTTATAAGAGAATAACAAATGACAACAGGACACATAGCCTTATAAGAGAATAACAAATGACAACAACAGGACACATAGCCTTATAGCAGCAGACACAATGACAATAACAGGATGTAGAGCCTTATAACAGTTTAAGACATGACAATAACAGGACAGGGCACATAGCCTTATAACAGTATAAGAAATGACAACAGCCTTATAACAGCAGACAAAATGACAATAGGACGCAGAGCCTTATAACAGTTTAAGACATGACAATAACGGGATGCACAACCTTATAACAGTAAGAAATGACAACAACAGGACACATAGCGTTATAACAGTATATCTGCTTGTCGTAGTATGTTACCCCATGAGACCTAATAAAAGCAGTAATACCACAGTAGAAAGGGAGAGGATTATTTTGCAAATATCTGTCAGTTTTATGCAGGAATTTTATACTATAGTATACCATATTATGATGGAGCAAAACAAACTTTATTTATAATGGAAAGGCACTTAGACAATGGGCCGAAACACTTCTGTCTTGGGTAGTAAAACTTGCTGTAAGTATAACTTTAGGCTTGACAGTGACCTGTGTAGATCTCACACTGCACAAGCCAAAAGATGTTTAGTAAACATTCTGAACAAATAAGAACAAGTAAGACAATTCCTGCAAACAAAATCTTCATTAATGTATCAGTCGCTGTGATTTATTTTGAAGCAACAAAATTATGCAAAAGAACATGCATTGTAATTCTCTTCACATCGTAAAGAGTAGAAAAAATAATCCATTATTTGGGTTACCTCCATAACCTCATGGCATTGTTACCATCCAGTGATGTACCCCTCTAAACAAAATAAGCTTTAACTGTACAGCTTCCATAGTGTAACATTCCCTGTAAGTACTTCCAACTTGGTTTCCATACCCTTAAGCCCTTTGATTCACAGGAATTATGAGACATTTCAATGTGTATTCCTACTACATTTTATTAATTTTAGTTTATAACTCTGTAAATAAAAATGTGCTGAAGCTGAAGAATATTTCAGTGTGAGAAGTCATTTATTTCTTTTGAAAAGTCTTCCATCCATTTTCCTTGGTTATAAATTACACATTATTTAGTTACAAGATTTGTTTTATGGGCATCTCCCCATGGACTAAGAGATGTTTAACATGAGAAACGCATATTTTAAACGTCATTTCTAAGAGTGACTCATTGTAGCCCCGTCAGTCACATGACATGATCTTCTGATCATCATCTCTGATAAAGACAAGTCCACCTCCAGGTTTAAGAAACTTACCTGAAATGTTGCAATAAGCTGACATCAGAAAGAACGACATCACTGCAAATGAGGCAAAGAAATGAGCTTCCTGTTTGCCCACAAGAAGCAGAGTCAACGTGTGAATGAGATGAGAGCCTAATGGGACAATACACAGATTCAGCAGTGTGGCTTACGTTACACTTCATATACTTAGCACAAAGTTATATTTTATGTTATATGCACAAATAGGATAGGAGAGAGAAAGAATGTTACATAAAAATATCTAACATTTTGAAACCTGTACATCTTGTGACTATCACTCTTGCTGTTATGATTTTAAGGGAAAAGCAGCTGCAAATGTTCAGACTTTTAATGCTATATTAGACAGAGGAAAGCCATAAACCACCCTCTGCACTTGGAAGAACTATTCACATAAAAATTTGAAACTAATTGGAAGGAGCATGTATTGGACCCCACCCATCCATTTTAGTGTCACAGCATATTTATGAGATATGCAATGCAAGGCTTTTACAGAGATCATATTATCTTGTTTTATTTCTTATGATAGCTTCCCACACTGAACCCCCTTCCTAAAACCATTTGCGGTCTTGAGTTTTATTACTTGATCTATCCGAGATATTCCTTAGGATGAGCTTATTTAAGTTAGCCATTGAAAGTAACCTTCTTTCTTAGCTGTACTGTGTCTAAATCTTTGTCATTTGAAATGACTGCAGTACTCTGAAATAAATGACTTTCAGTTCCTGTGATGGAAAAGTACCCCCTACCCCTGATCTCTGGATTAGTACTGGCATGCTTAGGGAGCATCACGAAGGCCACCCGCAATCATTTTCTAACAAAACAGATGTTTGTGATTTATTGTATCATCAGCTTTTAAGACAACTGTCTGCATGCATGTACTTCGTATTTATTATTCCCATCTCATTCCTTGGCAGGCAAAGCCTGAGAAAGTAAGGAAAAGTGGGGACTGCTAGAAAGAAGAAGGAAATGTTCCAGTGTGATCAAAAAAGATAAGAGGAATGAAAAAAAATAAGGAAATATTCCAGTGTGATCAGAAAAGATAAGATGAATGAAAAAAAAAAAGTTGCATTTCAGTGTCACTGGAAAGCATGCTACATTGTAATTCTCACAAATTTGTTGTGATCATTCTGCTGTCTAAATCATATTTCTGATTGCAGAATGCATGCCTTTTCTTTTTTTGTATATTTTCCAGTAACAGAATAAGACTGAAAGAGGAATATCTGACAAAATCAACATCTGATGCCAACACGTAACTGCCTGCAACTGATCCTGACTCCTAATTCAATTATCATTACTTCTTAGCTTTTCTGCTTGCAGATTTATGTCTGGATTTCTCAAACTGACATACTATCCTATCGTTGCCTTTCTGCTGATCATTGCAACAAGCTTTAATGGTAATTTTACACCTGGCATCTTTGTGTAAAGACAAGTGCATTTTTTTCTGTGCTAAAGGCTCATTATTAACATGAATTGCAACCCACATCTAGTTATAGTCTAGAGTAATGCTGCAAAAACTTTTATATTTTAACTCTTCATTTACTGTGTTGTATCCGTTTCATACTCCCTGAGTGCACCTGTGTGTTCTGCAACTTACAAATGGTGCACAATGGATCCTTCCTCTGTGTGATGTAATGACTCCATTGCTGTTTTTATTGTCTTTTTAAACATTTGCATTTGATCTTAAGGGTAATTCATATTTGAATGCACCTTTCTATTGTTTTTTCTCACTTTACTATTCATTTTCGGTGTTTACTGTAAGCTTTTTTTTTTCCTTCTGCAGGTGGATCCAATATTTCTTGACATACTTTATTGTTGTATAAGCTGGCCTTACTTAATCCTTCCTTCGTTTTGGCCCTATATTTCTCTATCATATCATGAGCACTGAAGACTTCAGTGCAACCCCTTTTCCTTAGAAATACAGGCAGTTGTCTTTATTTATATTTAGAAAAGCACTTTGAGCAGTTAGTCATTTACCTTATACTCCTATTAGGTCGATTATGAACTATTTAGCAGCATTTTCTATAGAATGTCTAATGCTGCATGTCTCATTATGTCACCTAGTACTTGTAGGGGACATTTTCTCAAAGCCTAGTGAAGGACTCCGCTATTCAGTCAAATGCATACCTCCTGTCAGAGGTCTGTGTCTTTTATTTTCTGTGCTTTAATGCTAAGTGAAGTCACAGGGCTAAAATGCATGATATCCAGGTCAGGATAAATCTGCACAAGCCCAGCATAACAGATGATGGCCAGTCTTGGCAGAAACCTTATGCCTATGACAATGAGGTTATCCTGAAAAGGAAGGATGGACAGAAAAGGGAAAATTATCTGATAAGTACTATAAAAACTCGCTCATTAGCCTCCCTGTTGTTACCAGGCATCTGAAGGTGATAGGAGAGAAGCAGTCGTCTTTTTACTATCAGATTGAGGAAAATCAGAGTTGTAGTATATCTACCACTATGTTTCCATGGCAAACTATCCATTTCTCTGTATCAGACTAAATGCACAATGTCCTTGACTACTTATTTACAGTTACTAAATGAATTTCCATTCATGAGATGAAATTCCAGAAATTAAATTAAAATAATGAAATTTTATTCCATTAATTTTAATGATGACTGTAAACTGCGTTTTCTGGTCCTTGTCACAGTTCCATTATAATTGTTTAGTGTACTATACAGAAGCAAAATTATTATAGCTTCCAAGTACAGAATACTGAATAAAGTAAGGTGGCAGTTTTAGTAAATGTAAGAAGATACTATTGTGAACAAGAGTTCTCGTCTAAGTGTCAGATTCCATGAAATCTCATGTTTCTTTTCAGCACTCAGTCAACCCAGTTTCTAGCACTGTTATAATTCCAACAAAATAATAAATTAGTGTCCTTGACAACTGCTTCACTAAGGAATTTCTGCTTATGGAAGAATTCGGAATTCCTCTGCATGTAACTTCCAAGGGCACTGCCTTGATTCAAGTATACTTTATCACCTTTAAACAAGTGACTATCCCCTGGAATTTATCAGATGTCTGTGTCACACTTCATTTGGTTGCTAATAACTCTCCATCTCTACATCTATTTACTCTGTTATGCCCACTAAGCTACCCCCTACAGTGCTAAAATCTTTAGATAGTAAATGAAAAAACACGGGCAGCAACAAATTTGTTAAGATTATACAACATCCCTGTCATAGTACCATGTTTTTCTTTAGTCCTAATAAATGTGTTGCTGCCTGTAATTTATAATTTATTTTTACCATTATAGGATTGCCATCTTAGATTTTAACTTTAAATAAGAGACTGACTATGAATTAAAACAGCAACTGCCCAGGAATGGTCTTGTCCTGTATTTCTTCTATAATCAGTCGCATGCTCCATTCATATGTCTAGAAATGGTTTTCTTCTGAGATGAGCGAGTTACTATTCGTATCTCTAAAAACAGTTTACTTCTGAGATGACCAAGTTGTATTCATATCTCTATAAACTACAGCATTGTGCTTAAAGAAAATCAAACCAATTTCAGTTTGGAGACTCAGTCTCTTGCCTCAGTTATTTCTCTTGTATATCAATGGCTTTTACTGAAATTTTAACTTGCTGTCCATTTTAAGCCTCATGCAGTTAGATCTGAGTATAAAATTGCACTTATTCTAAGGAAACTTTCTTTTAGGCTAGCTACTGAGTAATGAGTCTTGTGCAGAATTACTCTTGCTTTTTGTTTAAGAAAGTTGTCATTGATCATCTTAAGCTTAAACTCTCTTGTAGTATTTTCAAGGAAAATGTTTATTCTTCATACCTCAAAATGTTTTTTTTTATTGTTATTGTACCCAGCTACCTTTGTGTTGTTTGGCTCTAGTAGACAGCCACTAGTACGTATTAGGTTTTGGCCATTTCAGTGTTGAATATACAGTCTGTTGCACAGAACTAATTAGATAACTCTTGCATTGTACTTTATAATTGTGCAAGTATCATCAATGATATTCAATTTATGACTTAGAATTGCTTGAAATTGGTTAATAACTGCCATTTATACGGCTTGTTTGACTCTGCATTCTATTGTAATAATGCATAATCAGCTATTTGCCTTTGGATAAAAGTCACAGCTGAAAGCAGTCATTGTCAGTTTACCAATGTAGTTAAAAACAAACCAATAAATAACAATGTAGTTAAAAACAAAGAAATAATACTTTTTCATACTAACATGATTATTGTACATTCTTTAAAATTGGAAGATTGATACAGTCTTAATAAAAAGTGATGTTTACAGAAACACTGCTTACTAAAATTAATATAAAATTGCTTTAGAAAGGCATAAATAATCATTTCATTCATATTTCCAACTGTACTAATTTTCCATTCCCTAGACTGATATTTCTTACACTGCTTAGGCATATGCTATCGCCAGTACTTTTGAGATGAAATTGTGCAAAGCTGATTCCCACTAGCTGTGGACATGCATGTTTCGTCCTTGTTATGTTTAGTCATTGTTTTGCTTAGTTAGTTGGGATATTTTGCAGATGTCCTAATGGTAATGGACATCAGCTGGGTATAACAGCCCTGTGTTTCTAATAGTTAGCCAAACAGTTCACTTGTGCTGTGCTAATGAGGCCATAACAAGGCCGAAACATGCATGTCCACAGCTAGTGGTGTTTGGTTTTATTGGCCTTAATTTGTCCATTAAACAACTTAAAAAGAAAAAAAGTCATGGGAATTCAGAATTTTTTTTTATTTACTGAAACTCACTATTGATATATGTTGTAATGGATGGACTATGTTTTGTTGAATGCTTCTTTGGTTGACAAAGTGTAGTGCAGGTTAGTTTGTGTGAATGGCAGTGTGAAGATAGGTGAAGGCTGCCAGCCTAGCCAATTAGAATTTTGTAGATAATTCTGTCATTTGCAAATATTAATGTAAGCCACGGGCTTGTTCTCTTAAATGTGACTGTATTGGATGTTGAACTGAAAAAAATGTAACAGTGTACTCTGCTGTAAGAAAGCTGATAAGTCAAGCATTGTGAAATTCTTTGATCTAAAACTCGGAGCCGAGATGTCTAGAGGGAGGCATTCTGCCTATTATTTTGAGACCAGAGTTAATGGCTAGACTTTACATGTATAATTTCTTTTATTGCTTTGGCTTCCTGACCAGCTGCAAGATCAAAAGGGCTATTAACCTTTGAGTTTCTGTTAGTCTGGGAACTAGAAAGAAATTATGCAATCTGAAATAACTCAGTGGTACTGTGCTATCAATTTAAGGACAGAACGAATGAGAGCATTTTAGCATTTGTCTTGAGAACATCCAACTCACCAGCACTTTGCATGTGTTCTATATTTATTTTAGAACTGGTTTTTCTTAGATATAGCTAGGAACTAGGAAGATTAGATTAGTTTTTTTTTCTGTATTGATGTCAGAACTTTTCTACTGTATTATTTTAAGTATTTCTCTGTGATCTCTGAACTCTTGATTAGCACTGCGTAGTAAGAAATATTGTCTTGTATTTTTATTATTTATTATTAAATATTTTTAAACCTTTCAACTGTGGCTGTATTGTGTAGAGATAATTTATCTCTAGAGTACATTGCATGTATATAGTGATACTGGCCAAACCACTCCAATAAGCCTTGACTGTTCAGTTACACTTTCCATTTGGATAATACTATTGCACAGTATAATTGGACACCCTTTCATAAGGGCCTTTTAGTAGCTGGATTTTACAGCTTGTTGACAGTTTAAAAGATAATTTTTAAACCAATATAGTGTTGAGCAATGACATTTCAAATCTGATAGTGCAATAAGAAGTTTGGAATGGGAAACTGTAGCAAAGGCTTTGGATAAGTCTAAGAAAATGGAAGAGACAAGACTCACTAAATTACACTTAATACTATTTATTTTCCTCTCATATGTCCTTTCATAACATTCTCATCTTTCTAATAATAATAAACTCTCTTCTCATGTCCTTAATTTTCCCTCCTAAATATTACAATATATACCAATATATAAAATGTTAGAAATATTTATAATATTTTAAAAAAACATGTATTAGTTTATTTGACATAGGCTATCCACTTCTACAGTGTGTCTTGCTACTTACAGTATATATTGTATTCTTTATAGCAATTTATCCTAGTAATATTTCTGTAAATATATTTCAATCTGTGTTTTTATCCGTTGTATATAATTACTTATCTTGTACTGTAAAATGTTTTTATGTGTGTTTTTTGTGGAGCCTTTTGCACCAAATCATTGTAAAATATTTAATCTCTTGCAGGGCTTTTTACCCTTGTATATAGTTACTTAACTACTGTTTAATTGTTGTTGTGGAGCTTTTCTCCCTGGGCCTCCATTGAAAATGGACCATTAGCTTGGTCAGACTTTTCCAGTTATCAAAGGAGAAAGAAAGAAAGAAATACAATAAACATTTGTTCAACTGGTTATAATGATTTCTTATAATGAAATATTTGCTTTTGAATTTGACAAACTAATGGAGATGTTAACAGAGATGTTTAGAACCAGAGCTTACTGTTTAGATTTAATCAACATTGTTAAACAGAAGTTTCTAAGGAATGACACAGTAGGTACACCCACCTTACTTGGGAAATTGTTGGTGAGAAACTTGGCACAAAACATTCAAGCCACTTGGGTCCCCAAAAATTTGACAAAAACTTGGTGTTAAAATTTCAACCTGATGCTAGCACAATAAAGGGTATTGTGAAGAAAAACTGGTGCATATTTAAGTTTGACAAAAGCTTGAATGAAATTCTGGGTGACAACCCAAATTTTGTGTATAAAAGATAAATTTTTAAGAATAAATTGGAAACCCAGTCAAGTACAGCCAATTTGCGCTTCATGTTTGGGACAAAAAGATGTGGCAACCGTAACCAACTTGAGACTACCAGTTAGCTGTGACTGTGTGACCATTGGTGTTTACTTAGCATTTTGTGCCCAATGTAACTCTTTTTTGTGGGTAAAACAGAATGGAATGTCTCCAAATAGGTGTAAGAATGTGGTTATGAAATCAAGAAAGGATATGAAAAAAGGCTTTGTTTAAACTTACTCAGTTTGTCCTAGTTATGAGAAATTTTTATTTATGACCTTGGAAAATATAATCAAAACCCCAGTAGGTAGCCCTTGGGAGAACTTGATTGAATACAAAGAGTTACAGTAGCAACTTAGACTTAATGTTGCTGTAGCACCTGATAGTATAACTATCAGCAGTGTTCTTAAATGTCAGGATGCAAAATTATAAGATTTTTTTTATTAATTCATGATGAGGAAGGATTCCTGTATTATTCAAACACAGCATTATTATTTGTTTCTCTGTTTGTATTTTTTTACTTTGGCAGCCCCAGATTGTATTATAAATATGAAGAAGGTTGCACTTGTATGTCTAAACATGGTTTATATTGGTTTATATGGCTTCACTCATCATCTTATTTTATATTTATTCTTATTTTGTAGTATTTTATGTAATAAAGTGATCTGAAGTATGTAGTTTAAATTGTTGACATTTGGTGGAATTATTTTTCTTATGACTTTTAGCTGTTAAAATTATAGTAATGATGGATCACATGACTTGCTTGTGACACTAAATGGTTTCGTCATTTTATTAAATGTTCTGATAATGATGATAATCATGGCATCCCACACACTACATGGAATTTTTTTCTCAGCATTCATATCTGTGCATAAGAGCTGAGCATTTTATGCTCCTGAAAACTTTACAACTTGAAGATGCTTTTGAATCACCCTATTGTTATAGTGTGCTCCATTTGTGATTTTATTTAATGAACCCTAGTAAGGACACTGTTTGTGCAAAATACTTGTAATGTACACCAAATACAGTATTCAGCCATAATATGTAATGGCAGTTTTTCTAGTGCTAACATCTTAATAGTGTGACCTTAGTGAGAGAAGTTTAGTAAGAACGCCTAAAATGAAAAATGGACATCATATTTATTAAAGCCAACATTCAGACATAATATATGAAGATTAGATATGTTCACTGGGTTAATGTCGTAATGCTGTTGTGGTTGTCATGCCATTCAAGTTAAATTTCTCAGAGACTGATATTCACATTTTAATAAAAAAATCAGAGTAATTATCTGAAATTAATAAGGAGATTTTAGTTCCTACAAACCACTCTTACTTTTCTTCCCAAACATTGTTTCCACTTTTGGAATGACATCTAAAGAATGCATTAATAACTTTGATAACGCTAGCTTCAAAAATAACACACAAATTCTGTTTCAGACATACACACAAACATAATAAAGTAGATAATATGCAGGCATACCAAAAATAATATGCAAAGTAACAGCAAATTGCAGTTGTACGCTGAACTTGAGACTGCTTCAGCATTCTTTTCAAAGACTCTTAAAACTTATAAGCTTGTTTTGTGAAACAAAACAATGTTCAGCTTTTGGAATAAACTCATTTTTTTTTTTTTTATATTTGTTTCACATTACTTGTAAGTGACTACTTTACGGCATTAATCAATATCACTTTCAAATCTCTTTTCCAGTTTTAATATCAACAGTGATATTACCATATTTGTTTGCTTAGATTGTCTGAGTGGTTCTAGTTTACTGGTGTATTGGGGTTCCCATGGGAGTTCAGGAACTAAAAAGCTCACCTTGAAAAATGAATAGGTATTGCGTATAAAAAATTTCACCAGGATTATGGAACCAGAGTTAAGGGTGGGCTAAATTTCTAGAGTGGAATTTAAGTCATCAGACTCTTTTTTTTTTTCCTTCTTCTTCAGTGTTGCTTATTAACATGTTTCAGCAATGTAAGCCTTGAAATCATTATTTAAAATATATTATTAGCATAGCTTTCTTTTGCTTTGATTTTCTGTCTGATTTACATACGTTTGAGCAACATAACACAATGGTGTGTTGAAAGATACTATTTTTATGTTGGCATTTACCCTCTTTTCGGGTAATCCCATGCCATCATAAGTAAAATATATCATTCAGCACTCTTTACTGTGACATCTTTTTTACTATATAATGCATTTATTTAAATATATATATATTTAAAATAAATTTTAAACATGAAAAGTCTATGGAGGAACATTTTGTTTCACTGGTGATTGTATAAATAAATAATTAATAACATCTTCAAGTGTGAGTAACGTAGTAGGCATTATTTGATCATGAAGGCAAAACCCAGGTAATCAGAAAATACCAGCCATGAGTAAACATGCATTACCTACTCCCAGATGTGAGCTGTTATAACATGATAGCGTTATATAGAAATGTCTTGCCTTTTTAAATAATGGCATTATATCACAAGTCTTCCCTTCTATCTTCTTGTACATTGTACTATCCAAAAATGCTTTACATGTAATGCATGTGTGTATTCATGTATATTAGACACTGCTCCCCCAGTGCATCTGAATTATTACAGTTGCTGGCACTTTTTTTATTTTCTGATGCTAACATTGCACCTGGCATGCACCTACACGTGGGTATTTGTGTTAGGATGTGTTTACCTTATTTACTGTTCACGAGTCATCTGAATTCCCTTTTTAAAAACAAGATATTATTTATTAATTTAGGAAAATTGCTGTGCATGTTGAATGGGTGGAATTCAGCTGCAGGATGCTTGTGTTTTATTACTTCACTAAATGGTGTGGACAATATGGAAGGCATACAGTAGCAATTTTGCAGCCAAATTTACTCCTATGAAGGTAGGAACAAACAACTATTTATATATTTTTTTTAACATAAATTATTTTACATTGCCTAACAGCATGACATGCAGAGCCTATACTAATGTATAGATATTCAGGACACTGTGATATGCACTCATTCTGGAATAGTGCTGTCTGTAGCTCTCTTTATTATATTTTTTTAATTTATTAAAATAACACTTTGATGTGTTTTGATGCATTTCATTTACCAAACTTGTTAATCTTTCATAGAAATGTGCTGTGGAAGAGGTTGCAGCTATTTTATAATGATATAGTGTGTTTCTGTATTTGCAAAGGTATTACAGTTCTTATGACAAATTGCAGTTTTGGGGAGTTGTAGTTATTTGTTGCTGGTTGGCACTTCTTACGAGTACATAGAACTACATTTTATACTGGACAGAGATATCCTATAGCCAATCATAATTTTGGATAGTTCTTTATTACATGCCACTGCTGGTTAATCAGTGACAGTTGTAGGTTAGTATTTTTAAAATTCCTGGCTTTAATACAGACAGATGGATAAAGCAAAGTCATTTAAAACTCTGGAATGTGTTGCTTGTTCTAACAGAAGCTACAAAATAGTGAAGCAAATTAAAAAAAATAAGCAAACACAAAAGAAACAATATTGATATTAAATTGCTTGTTTTTGCATGTTTACCTTTGTGACCACATCACTGACTAAGCAGTCAGTATAAAACATACAGAAAAGAGTAACAGACCAGAATGAAATACATGGAATAATGACAATAGTCATAGGAGTGGGGACTTATCTAGAAAAACATTTCTGCTCGGGCACTGGTGACATTACATACCTTATACCTGTTTTCAGTAAGGTTTTAGTATTGTGTTTTGTTGGTCGAGATATATACCCTTATGTCTTTAACCTGAATATCACTGGTTGACTCTTTCTGAAAATGCCACGCTATTAGACCTTGTGGAAGTCTGAAAGCTGATGTGCTTAAAAAGTAGATAAACACACAGACTATGTATGCAGCATTGCTAAAGCAGTGAGTTCCAGGGCAGAATGCCTAGTCTCTAATACACTATCTGTAATATGGGCATTCAGTTTTATGTTGTTCCTCTCACATGACTGGCCTACACTGGTTTTCTTGTTCTTTCTGTGACAGCTGGTCCATCAAAGTGATCTTTTACAGCTACTGAGAGTCACAAGTCCGATGTCATACATCTCTGGCTGACTGTCCAGTGCAGCTGTTTTTAAAGCAAGTTCATAGGTTGGTACTAGGCTATCAGCCCTAGGGCCTTTACAAGCTTAGCCATAACAATTCCGTGGCTATTTCTTCCCACAGTATTTACAACATGCTTTGGTTAAAGGCAAGTCTGCAGGATAGTCCTACCACTTCTTCTTCTTTCGGCTGTTCCCGTTTACGGGTCGCCACAGCGGATCACCTGTCCGCTCATAATTGGCAGTGGAGTTTTACGGTGTTGAGTTGCCAGCCCGGCACCCAACCTTCCACAGAAGGCACACACTCTCATGCACTCACACCTAGGGCCAATTTAGAGTGTCCAGTCCACCTATAGCATGTCTTTGGGATGTGGGAGGAAACCGGAGCACCCGGAGGAAACCCATGTGACCACAGGGAGGACATGTAGACTCCACACAGAAGGCACCCCAGCCGAGGATCGAACCGGAAAACCTCTTGCTGTGAGGCGGCAATGTTAACCCTGCACCACCGCAGTCACCCCAGGATAGTCCTACCACTATACATTCTAAATAATGGACTTTTGATGATACATGACCCAGTGAGGTACCTCATTCATTTCTACTCAGGGACTACTTTTGCAAGCACAACTGATCAAAACTCTGAATGTAAATTCATCATAATGGAGCAGATTGAAAATGTATTATTATTATTTTTTTTTTTTGTAGACAGACAAGTATCCATACTCCCAAATCTTCTAAACTTTTATATGTAAACTCCACCTTAAGAGAAGGGAGGAACTCCCCAAAACAGTACACAGCAGTCTTAATAAAACCTTGTTTTCCCACTAACACAAGTGAACAAGTAATTTTTGAGGAACTGCTAATTTATCGAGGAGGTTTAAGGTACCACATGTTGAAAACTCTAGCTTGGCTAGGCTTTTCTTGTAGTTCTCAATAACTGGTTTGTCTGTGAGACCTTTTCACTCTTTGATTTGAACTGCCAATGTGCAGCACAGATTTGTTTGTACCTTTGTGTTATCACCCCACATATACACCATTCATATGCATCATGCCTGTCACTTCTTCTAAGGTCACAAAAAAAGAGCAGTACAGAAATAGCCTCAAATGAAATGCCACACTTCTTAGTTTTTGCAGGCATAGGACGGTGGCATGAACCAACCATTGTAGCACTACATTTTGTTTTCTTTCTACTGTAAAAATACATTTTTTGTATTTTATAATGCAATCTATTAGACTACTACTACAGCTGTATAAAAATGCATTTATGTTTATTTCCAAGTGTTTTTAAATTGTTTATTAACCAGGTAAGTCTAGCAATCCTTTTTTCAACATAGGATAGAAACAATGTACTAGGAAACTAATTCACAGCCTTGCTCTTATTCTAGTAATAGTTTAAAGTTTTATACAAATATTTGTTTTCTTCAGCCTTTCAAAAGTGAGCTGTTAAGTGTATAAATCTACAAGTTAACTTGTAGATTTATACACTTAACAGCGTGTATAATTCTACAAGTTAACTTTTTAAGAACAATTGAAACAAGAGCTAGAGGCAAGTTTCATAACTGTCTGACCTTGTTTGTGAACAGAGTATTCCATTAACAGCTTAGGATAGAAACGTCATCTTGGGAATCTAATCCATAATTTTCTTTATGCTAATAACAGCTTTAATTTAGCTTTACTGAGCAAAACAATATGCATTATACAAGTATTTGTTTTCTTCAGTTTTTCAAAAGCAAGTGCCAAATGTTTTACTGTCTGTCTTTCTTTTAAATCATGTCATATTTTCAAAATTAGGGATGGGGTGAGGTGGGAGTTGAAGTTAGTTTTTCAAACCACATGTTAGAAAGCCTTTTTATTTTCTTTTAAAGAGCCAGATGTTCGACTTTTCTTTAAAGTTTCTACACACATGGAAAGCAAATGGCATTGTAAAAGGAGAAGATTATCCGAGTGATGTCTAGTTATTTCTGACCCCATGGAGCCCAATAAACATAAAATGTTCAAAAAACTGACAGGATGATCTAAACCCGTAGGACAGATTAGACCTCTTTCTACAGTTCATAATAGAATTACTTAGTGTGATATGAATTTTAGGACTTGTGTTACAAGCAGATCCATGGGGAGCGGGGGACTAACTGAGCAGTTTTATATTCTACAAGATATACTAATGTGACATTTAAAAATGGCTTTTTCTCTAGCTTATTTCAGGGAAGAAAAGGATTGCTTCACATTTAATGACTTAGAGTTATGCTTGATTTATTTATTTGTTCTACAAAAATACTAATAGCAATGGGACATAAAATGTACCAAAGTGAATAGTAAAAATTATAAAACATTCTGATATTTATTAGTTTTTACTGACTTGTGCTAGGCAGAGATATGCCTGCAGTAAAATACAACCTGAAAGGCCATGGTAATAGAGCATAAACATGAGTACTTGAAACAGGTACAATATACACATACAGGCATTTTTATTCATTACATGGTAGTTACAGAGAGGTTTAGCACTTTAAACAGCCATTGACTGTAAGTTACAGAGGTATGTATGTTTTTACATCTGTAAAAAAGATAAATGCAATAGTCAGCTCTGCAATGAAGTTAATGGTAGTTATTAACATGTCACACAGACAGAACTACAATATTTTAACTTGTCACCTGATGATTTTGTCTGTCTATGGTGAGTGTGAGTTGATGCGTGGAAGTCATAGGAGACTGTGAAACAAAGGCACAGGTATAAGGCTGTTGTAAAATATGATGACACTATTCTGCCTTTGTTCAAGCTAAACAGACAGAATGTAGAGCAGGTAAGTATCTTGCCGTTTTTCCTTGAACATCAGGTAAGAGCTGTTTGAGGTCATGGACCATGAGGGATGAAACAAGCTAGTATGTTTGGTTTCTTAATTATGACCTTTCCCTCAGTGCCAACAAATGCATCATATTTTCTTTTGTTAAATATAACATAATTCCTACATACCATATCGATAACATTCCACTTAAATCTAAGCCAGTTATCAAGGATTTTGCTACATATGCTGATATCACGTTCTCTGACATCGATAGAAAATCCTTCTGCCTTCCATGACTGGTCATTCATGCTTTCTCTTCAAGGTCCAAAGAAGGTATAATCCCACTTTAGTTCCTCATTATTATAGCCATGTACTTCAATAAGCACCTAAACCAGCACAGGAGACTTCCAAGTTTCCTCATGAAAAGTACCTGAGATCTAATGGACTAAAGGCCCTATACCTCCATTCAGTCAAGTTTAGGCTCCTGAGGGTGAATCTCTGTTTGGCTTTCCATGCTAAGAATGACCCCTGTACTCCTTCATCTTCTTCACCTAAATAAAACTAGTGGTAAAAAAAAAAACTTCTCCAGAGAAATAAACGTATACTGTGGATTAACAAAACCAGCTAGTGTGGCTGACAGCTAACCCAACATATCATAGAAAGCGCTAACCTGTGTACTGTTTAACTTAAATAAATCTCCTAGCTGTGGTACTGTCGGTGTTTCTTTACGTGTGTAACCCAACATATCCTCTATTTCTAGAATATCCTCCATTACTTCCCCGTCAGCGTTTAAAATCGCTCTGGATGACTGGATGGGTAATTGCAAGTTTTAACCAGGGATAATCTGCTTAATGGGGACACTATTAATCTGTCACTAATACTAGGTTACATGACTGAGCTTTTTAATGGTTTTCTTGGACGTAGGCTGAGGTGTGAATCTACCCTCTACCTTCAACTCTTACTGCTGTTTTTTTTCTTCTTTTACTAGAAGGAACCAGTGAAATATTTCCATTTCTTGTTTAGTTGACCCTAGATACCATTCCATTTCCTGTGATTATGACAGACATCTTAGACTTTTCCGCTCTTCTTCTGTTTCACAATGATCTTTCATATTTGTCAAGAAAGTAGTATCAACGTAAAGTTAGCTTCATCTTCCTTTTCCTATTAAATATTCAATTTCCTCCAGTATATTGCCTATTTTTCAGACTAGCATCACCCTTTTCAGCCCTGGTAGTTTTCTGGCTGTGATGAGTTAGATGAGACCCAAATAGTTATAAAGTACTGGAATCAGGGAATGTGGAATGAGTCGACTTCTCAGTGGAGTCCTATAAATGGGATCACCGAGCTTTGGTGACCATTAATAGAATAGCATAATAAGGCTGTGGAAAAGGAAGTACTTTAGGTCCAATGCACAAAGCCATGGTGTTTTTTTCCTTCCTTAAGAAGTTAACTGTATATGCAGTCCAAATGCAACATACCCATCTTCCTTATTAATCCAGTATTTCTTGCTAGAGTCTCAACCTGTCCAGCTCATTTATATGCCACTGAAATACCTCCTTTACCTCTGCTTTAACACACTCATCCATTTGTTTCTCTTTGCACTGTAGTACCACAACTACGACCAATTTTTCAGTTACTGATAATACTAGTGGCAAGAACCTTGCTGACATCTTCCAGCACTGAAATATAATCCTCAGCAAAGACTCTAATAACAGTCCCCCCTTTAGCTGTTTTGTCTCATTTCCAGTTCATGAATCATTACAATAAATAGTCATAAAGGAAAGTATATAGCCTTGTCTGGTCTGTCCACCTAATAAATATTTTCCAGTTCTCCTGCACTAAAGAATTTCCATTGAAAAAAAACTAAATGAATAAAAAGTATTTCTTAAATCAAACACCTGTCCAGAGACCTAAACCTATACCGGCAGATTAACAATACCAGCTGGTGTGATAGATACCTAACCCAGTATATCCCCATTCTGCAGATTTCCAAAACAAATATCATGGCCACCAATGATCTATGGCCTGCCTTCCAAGATGAAGCCTATCTGGCCTCTCTTTACTACCATTGTCAGCACTTGGTCTAGCATTATTACCAGTACCCTTGTCAATGCCGTTAGATCTGTATTAATAAGGGACATAAGTCTGATTTTATTTTCAATGTCTAGATGGTGTTCTTTTGGAAAGAAAACAAAACTGTCTGTAATTGTCAATTTTTCTACCCCAGACTTATCATGCTAGAATTTGCTACACTGAGCCATAGCTAGGGTCAACTTGTCCCCTGGGAAGTCCCTAGACAGGTGCCTCCCTCAACCTAAAATTGAGGACCAAAAAAAATAGAAAACATTTCCTTATACCCCACCAGCTTCTTCTCTCTCAGCTCCAGATCATCCATTCTATCCTATACCAGCCTTCCTACTGCCCAGCACTATCGCCTCTCATCTCCCATTATTCTCCCTCCAGACCTCTCTGAAGCTCTAACCAAGACCTACTACAAATCTACAAACCCAAGTCTAATTTGGACACAACATGCACAGCTATCACCCCACTTTTACCTGGAATAGGCTCCCACTAGAAATCAGTACCCTTACACATCCTAAACAATTTAATACAGACACCAAAGAGCACTTTAAAAGTCACTGGTCCTACCACTGCACTCTCCCTCCTTAAACATCCCCTACTTCTCGTACCGTAATCTACTTTCTGCCCTTAACTCACTCTTCTCACTAGCTCTCTCTAATCTTCCTTGAATACTCTTTCTACTGTCTTCTAAAATCTATTAAGCAAATCGCCTCAGAGAAACATTTTATTGTAAATGTCTTGCCTTCATGCAACTACATTATGATAAAACTGGGTTTTTGTAACCACTTACCCCAAAAACTATATTCATCTTAAAGACATATTTCTTTTTATACATCTTGCAAGAGCTTTACTATACTCCTGATTGACACAGTATAACCTTGTATTGCTGCTTAATGCCTTGCAATAATCTTGTAACATTGCTGTTTAATGCTAATTTATAATGAAAATTGTATAATATAGTAGAGCTTTTCTCGCCGGGCCTCCACTGAAAAAGGGCTCTTCAGCTCAGTCGTACAATCCCAGTCAAGAAATGTAAATGTAAAATTATAATAAAGAAGCCAGCATATCACCTGCAGCTTCTTAAACTAATGCTGGTGCTGCAGTTTCACCCTATTACAACTGCTGATGGTACCTCCAAACAGCTTGCACATAGGGTATCCACATCCCTTTGGTATGGCTCTGAAAACAGGCACACACACAGGAAATAAAGCTTTGTAAAAGGCTTTGCAAGTTGTATATTATGCAGAACTATTGCCTGTACCAGAAGGAAAAGGTGACATTGTAAGCATGATGCTCACAGGAGTTTCAACCGCTATTGCTAAAAAGCAAATGGGGGCAGTAAAATGTGTCATAAACCTGCCACTCTCATATGCAAGAGATTTGTGGTGGTTTTATGCTGTGATACACTAATTTTAAGCAAGCAATAATGTCCATCAATATGGGCATTAACAGAGAAACTATGGCCTGCTCTAGGGTAGTGTGAGGGCCAACAACCCAGCCTACCTCTTGATGGTCTGTTTTCCCAAGGACACCCAGTTTTGAAAGGCATCATTGCACCTCAAAAATGGTCTTTGTGTTTTGTTTCAGTTGATTTTTAACACATGCTTTTATTTTTAAATGATGCTTTTGTTTCCTTTTATTTGTCTTCTTGGTTCATAATCTTTGCTGTTTTCCCACCCAGTCTCAGTTATGTAATTTGGCTCTTTTTTGTTGCTTAGAGCACTTGCCTTATTTCATTTTACATCTTTTTTGGCGAATTGTGCATGTGTTGATTTTCAGACTTGTTCCTACGTCCATTTATTATATTTATAGCACGACTCATCTGCCACAGAGAACTGCCTTTGCTTTCCTTTGCCTGGTCTGTAAATGTGCAAATGTCTTTTATTGTCACTTTAGTGATGTTTTCATGTCTTAAGACTGTGCCAAAAATTACTTCGATCATTCTATTCTTTTTATGCTTCTGGAATAGCTTTTCTGCTTCTGTAAAGCTTGAAGACACTTTAGGTGGAGAAATATTTGGGGATTTATTTATTTATTTTCCATTTGTTTCGTAGGAAAGTCTGACTGGGCAAACAGGCTCTTTTCAGTGGAAGTCCAGGAGTAAAACTCCATGACAAATAATAGTATAAATGTGACATACCGAATACTCATGTAACATTTAACAGCATAATATACAAAGCTCTATGGGGAACTATTTACAATAATTTTTATACAAGAAACAGAATGCTCAAGTAACATTAACAAAATTACATACAAAGTGATAATGAATAAAGCAGATGGTTATGAAATAATCATATTTTACAGCAAAATGTCTGTCTACACTGTTATGGTTTTGGTGCATTTTCACTGGGAGTTTCCACATTGTTATGCTGTTGATGCATATTGATTTATTTTATATTTCATTTATACTTTAACTGGATAAGTGGACTCATCCAGGGACCCTTTTCAGCCATGACCTGGGTCATACTGGTAAAGGAAACCAGTACAAAATGTACTTAGGACTGCAGAGATAAAAAAAATACTGACATTAAAGCATTTGATAAAGATTGTGTGTACTACATATAGCCATGGGGTAATGGCGAATAAGTAAAAGATTAAATAACATTTACAAGATGGCATATATTATTAATGCTTAAATAATACAGAGTAGAGGATTTAAATTTCATTACAAATATAGAATTGTATGTAAGCATATTGCACAGCTCACAGGATGGTAAGATATTACTGTGGAGTAGACTAGGAAGCATCTTCTGAGTTGCATTTCTGTACAAAAAAGGGAAGATAATTATATCTCCATCATTGTTGTTGTCTTAAGGTAGTATGAAACCTACTAAACCTGCACATTTTGGAATGGAACCACCAGCACAGTGGAACCTAAGAACTAGGCAAAAGAATCTTCAGCATACCAAAAAAAGTATTATATATTTGTTTTTAACTGGCCACTGTGACATTCTTTTCCCATTTTAAATGTAACCATGACAGCAACGTTTTCATTTGCCTGTCTCACCTATTCTACATGTTCTGTCATGTCCCTGTCCAACATACTAACATAGGCTTCTCTTTCTACAAAAATTTTCCTAGAAATCCTCCCACCCCAACTTTTACCGATGTGCCTAGGCACTCTGGTGGTTCTGGAAAGATCCGCAGAACAACATCACTTACATGGTGCATTTCTAGGCTTGATATATAAAGTTGCTTTTATATTTGTTATGTCTATTCCTGGAGACCCTGGTGACATGAGCATCATATGGTATGAAGATTGACGAAGCCCAAGTCCCCTCTCCCATCACAGCAATGTTTAATGTTGCAACTTCTCAGGCAGCATAATCTTACTGCCCCGATGGTATAATATTAAATGACTATGTAGCACATCAGCAGCAACCCCATTTTTCCCATTTTGTACATGGGGTCAGGATATGCATTTCACCGATTTATCTCCTGTACTGTTGCAGCACCAGACCTTTTCCTTTCCTGTATCAAAAAAGGAATAAAACTTCACAGGGAAAAAAGTACACCTTTCACTTGTACTAGATTACATGTGATTTTTGTTTTGTTTAAAGTATTATCTGAATTTCTCTAAAAAGAGAAGACTGGATAATGTGTGTGTGTTATGTGTGTGTGTGTATATATATATATATATATATATATATATATATATATGTGGGTGTGTGTATATACATACACACAGACGTGTGAATGCACCCATTCTCGACACACTAAACATTGAAGTATTTATATCAAAACTATGGATTGTGACAAGCAAGTACAGATGCACCAACAGCTTCAATGCATGAAAAAAGTATAAAACACAAGCAATGCAAAACATTTTTTGCAAGGGGGCCCCTTGCAGTTCCCATGTGGGGGCTGTGCCCATATACATCCTGCTAACTATACTAACTCAGAGATCACACAAACACGGGGTAAGGACATATTCCCCTACATACCTCTGAATTGTACACATTTTTGCAGAATGTCCAGATTTTTGCCTCATACTTTTGGTCCATTTTTCATATAATTGTGGTTTTCTGGCAAATCATTAAAAATTGAAGTTAGAAAATGACAGACATTTGAGTTTCACACTGCATACCCCTCAGAAAATTCATGCTAATGCAAAACCTGCTATTCCATCAAATTTCTAAGTTTGTAAGAGCAATATTTAAAAATTGTCTCTATTTTTGGGCCTTTGTCCCACTTTTATTGCTCTAAGAGATTGTGAGGTATGTTCCTCTTCTCATGGAATTGTTCGATATTGGACTGCTGTTTATCAACTATTTAGCCAGTCATAAACTCTCAGCTAAACAATTGGCAACCAAACACACATTCAACCATAAATATGGAACCTATGTGTATGTGTGTAAGTGTGTGTGTGTGTGTGTGTGTATATATATATATATATATATATATATATATATATATCTATAGGTTTACTATCATAAAATCGAAACTTAAAATACAAACTGTCTTCATATTCGAATTTAAACATCGGAAATGAACATTTCCGTATGTCCCTAATGTCGAAAGCAGCTGTGTATTGTCGAAAATGTCGCTCGCTAGTGAGGAAAGGGATGTATTTCCCTAACCGCACTGTACCGCGATCCCCTCACATGAGTGAACGTTATAATTGCGAGTGCGCAGTCCATTCGCAATGATAACATTTGCTCACATAACCTGCCGAACTATGAAGTATTCGAACATCTGTTGTTCGAATACTTCATAGCCGTGCAATTGCATGTCGGCTTTGTGATAGTAAACCATATATATATATATATATATATATATATATATATATATATATATATTTATATATATATATATATATATATATATATATATATATATATATATATAGGGTCTATATGACTTTACTGAATTGCTACTCAGCGAATAGCAATTCATCGAATGGCATTTCAGCGAACGATGAAATCTTTTCCCAGGGTAATGAAGCACTTGGCCAACACAACACCTTTGCCCTTTTCCCTACAATACTACAATCTTGGAATTGATATATATATAGTTGGGGGGGGGTTTAGTTTGGTTTCTGTTCTGGTATGCCTTTGGTGAAGTACTTCCTTACCATAACATATATACATACATCCATACATACATACATATCTATATATATATATATATATATATATATATATATAAAATGTATGTATTTTATATATATATATATATATATATATATATATATATATATATATATATATGTGTGTGTGTGTGTGTGTGTGCACTTTGGACACTCAAAATTTCAAAACATCGAACCTCTGAATACCGAAGACCAAAGGATTGAAGTTTTGAAATCTCAAGCATTTTCAATGGAGATCTCTGTTACTGTTCTCTTCACTATAGTTCTATCTCGGAGTCAATATATTTAAGTAGCAGGGGATGCAGGGGGCTTGCCCCCTTGCAAAAATGTGAAATTAGTAGTTTTCACCTTTTGGAGTTTTTAGAAAAGTGTGACCACAATAAATCATTTCAAAACTTTTCCCACCTTTAATGTGACCTATAACCTGTACAATTCAATTGAAAAACAAACAAATCTGTTGAGGGGAATAATATAAAAAATAAAAAATGTACAATAAGCTGGTTGCATAAGTGTGCACACCCTTAAACTAATACTTTGTTGAAGCACCTTTTGATTTAATTACAGCATTCAGTCTTCTTGGGTACACACCTGCCATCAATTAAAGGGACTCTGATTAACCCCAAATAAAGTTCAGCTGTCCTAGTAGGTTTTTCCTGAAATTTACCCTGTTGCCTGCTACAGCAAAAGCCATGGTTTGCAGAGAGCTTACAAAGCATCAAAGGGATCTCATTGTTGAAAGGTATCAGTCAGGAGAAGGGTACAAAAAAAGTTCCACAGCATTGGATATACCATGGAACACAGTGAAGACAGTCATCAAAAATGGAGAAAATATGGGACAACAGTGACATAGCAAAGGACTGGATGTCCCTCCAAAATTTATGAAAAGACAAGATGAAAACTGGTCAGTGAGCCTGCCAAGAGACCTACAGCAACAGTGAAGGAGCTGCAGGAATTTCTGGAAAGTACTGGTTTTGTACTACATGTGACAACAGTCCTCCTGTATTCTCCATATGTCTGGACTATGGGGTAGTGTTGCAAGACGGAAGCCTTATTTTACACAGAAAAACATCCAGGTCTAGCTAAAATTTACAAAACAATACATCAAGTCCCCCAAAAGCATGTGGGAAGATGTGCTATTGTCTGATGAGACCAAAGTTGAACTTTTTGGCCACAATTCCGAAGGGTACATTAGGAGCAAAAACAACACTTTGCATCACCAAAAAAACATCATCCGAATGGGGAAGTATGGTGGTGGCAGTATCATGCTTTGGGGTTGCTTTTCTTCAGTTGGAAGTAGTCTATAGTCAAGGTGGAGGGAATTATGAACAGTTCCAAATAACAGTCACTTTTGGCCCAAAACCTTCAGGTGACTGCTAGAAAGCTGAAGATGAAAGAGGAATTTCACCTTTCAACACAACAATGACCCCAAGCATACAGCCAAATCAGCAAAAGAATAGTTTCACCAGAAGAAAATTAAAGTTTTGGAATGGCCCAGCCAGAGCCCAGACCTAAATCCAATAGAAAATCAGTGGGGGTGACTTTTAGAGGACTGTGCACAAGAGATGCTCTTGCAATCTGACAGATTTGGAGTGCTTTTGCAAGGAAGAGTGGGCAAATATTGCCAAGTCAAGATGTGCCATGCTGATAGACTCCTACCCAAGAAGACTGAATGCTGTAATTAAATCAAAATGAGCTTCAATAAAGTATTAGTTTAAAGGTGTGCACACTTATGCAACCAGCTTATTGTACATTTTTTGTTTTATATATTTTTCCCCCTAACAGATTTGTTTGTTTTTCAATTGAATTGTACAGGTTATAGGTCACATTAAAGGTGGGAAAATTTTTGAAATTATTTATTGTGGTCTCATTTTTTTATATCACAAAAACCTGGCATTTTAACAGGGTGTGCACACTTTTTGGATCCACTGTACATATCTTAACACTAAAGCTCAGATAACCGAGACGACAACACCAAACAGACCAAGGCACCAAATGCACAAAACATCATAAACTCACATCAGGAAAACAGTCAGTCATCCAACACCACCACGAAAACAAGCCATGCTAAATTCAACCTATCCAACTGGGGAGCTTCACCCACCCCCCCTACTTAAATATACCAACTCCAAGATCACACTACAGTGTCAAAAAGGGCAGAGTTTACCATGTAGGCTAACCAACTCTTTTCCCATGTTAAACTTATGATATTTTGCCGTTCTGTACCATGGTCTGTTCAGTGTTGTCATCTCAGGTATATGAGCTTCGGTGTTTAGGTTAGTCGGTCTGCTGAAGTAGACAAGTAGATCTATATATATATATGTATATATATATATATATATATATATATATATATATATATATATATATATATATATATATATATATATATATATATATATATATATATAAACTCTTAAAACTAAAAATTCTCAACTTTTATTTATACAAACAGCCTTTAAATACATTGCTTAACTGCTTAACAAAGGACACCTGCAGAGTGTGTGTGGCGTTTTATACACACACACACACACACACACACACACACACACACACACACACACACACACACACACACACACACACCCTACAGGATGGAGTACAGTTACAAAAATAACATATGGGATATGATATGCCAATATGAGAGCTGACTGGGAATCAGTCACTGAGAGAAAAAGATTGATCCATTGAGACAGGATCACCATAGAGAACATCCAGTCAATCAAATGTTTGATTTACAAAAGAGGAGACTGAAAGTCTCTAAACAATGCCCAGTGCATGCAGACAGCAAAATAATGCTCTATGTTAACTGTGATATAACAAGAGAATGTTCAGATCTTTAGCCCCTGTTGATTTTGTGTGTGTGTGTGTGTGTGTGTGTGTGTGTGTGTATATATATATATATATATATATATATATATATATATATATATATATATACTAGATAATGCTATGTTAGATGAAAAAAAACTTATTTTAATAATATCCTGGCAAAATTCTACAATCAATGTAGGTTGAAATACAATTAGATTTGATAATGGCCACTCCACAATGTTTGTTTGTTTCTTTCGGCTTTTCCCAGTTAGGGGTCGCCACAGCGGAACTCCGGTCTGCTAATGATTGGCAGTAGATTTTGACGTGCTGGCTTGCCGGGCCTAATGCACAATCTTCAATGAAGGAATGCCCATTCATGCATGTCGCCACACAAAAGACGCTCTAACTGAGAATCGAACGGGCAACGTCTAACTGTGAGGCGACAATGCTACTGCAGCACCACTCTTGAAATAAGAACAGCCTTATGGTCTCTTCTAAAAAGTGACAGTTGTTATTCCCTGCAAGAGCAAAAATATATATGTTATTAGGAATAAAAATATTCAATATAGCAGAGGAAATAACTTTTGCTTAGGGAAATCAGTAATATGTATAAAGTATAGACTGAGCTCTCTCTCTCTTCCATAGAAGTATCTTCTAAGAAAGGAAGTCATAAAATAATGGCTTTGAAGAAATCCAAGACAGAAATATTCCTGTAACAACAAAAAATGGGACGGCTTAAGAAGAAGGTGCAATGTAATAGACTGAATGGATTTCATGAAATTCTTCCTTTTTTGTTATATTTCTGTCCAATATTTATTCAGCATTTAAGATCTGAAAATAGAGTTTAAAATAAATTGCGTTTCAAGATGTTGAGGAATGTGAAAAAGTAAGCCACTACTATTCAACTTATGTTGTCTTTCTTATTATAAACTTCACTAATTCTTTTTTTATATTTCCTTTCTTTTACTTTCTTAACTTATTAATTGCAATAGAGCTCTGAAAGTTTGTACTTTTAACTCCTAATGAGTGCATTCTGATTTTGTTTTTGACAAACTGAAGTTTTAGCTTCAGATTTCAAATGAATGTTCATATCTCTGAAGCCATAAAGGTTACTAAAGAAGTGTAAACTGCAAACTGTTCAACACCAACAAATCTTTAGATTCTAGGTTTTAAACTTGATTTTATAAGTTAAAATAAACACAGTAAAATTAATTGTGGAATATTTTGTAAACAACTTAAACTACTTTAGTAACCACTCAAATTATGCATGTAGTTGATCCAAAGTTGAGTTTTCATTTGTGGCTATGCAGTTATGTCTGCAGTAATTGGTTGTTGATTTATTTAGAAAAAAATGTGAAGACAAGGGCAGTATAAATAATATATGAATAACAAATAATATCTCTTAAGCAGCACTAGACAGAGGTAAAATATCAGTGCATTTGTGTTGCACATATCGTATGTTTTAAGATGGAATATTTCAGTAGCTTGTGGGTAACATAGCTTTGAAATTATTAGTAAACAAGTGAACAGACTATATTAGTTGCCATGAGGCATCAGTAGGTTGTAACTGCAGAAGCACCTGGAGGCATCACTAAGCTGTAATGAGTTCAACAGTAGTTATTTAATGTACCAAATGTAATAACAATAAATGTCATAAAATGTATCATTTTCATGACAACCATGTTAATAACTAAAATGAAAGGAAATACTTAACTCACCATAAGCAAAATAATGAACAGTTAAAGCACTAAAATTATTACCAATTATTGTCTCAAAAAAATAGAAACAAAAAATATCTTAGTTTGTCAGCAGATCAGCTGTAATGCCTAATAGTATCATCTTCCAACAGTGAGAGATAAATGCTGCAACAATGTTCTGTACAACCCATAACCACCACTACTATTCTATCAGTGTCAGACAGCTAAGGGAGCTTTAGAGAAATTCCTTCATTATAATATTAAAAAATAAAGTTTCAGAAAGTGTGAAATTTGCTATTAAACCCTTTTGAAAATTCAGAAGTTATAGAACAATAAAAAAATCATAACACACCAGGTATTTATGGCCTAGTTTAAGAAGTGTACATATTTTCACCAAATAAAGCATATAAACAATTACTAATTTGAATACTCTTATAAACATTAGTTAATCAAATTTCAGTTCCATGGATGCATTCATTAATGCCCCTCTATTTAAGCAAGATGAGAATCCAAATGAATGTCTCCAGATACTCAAACTCTTAGACTGCACATTTTTGTATTAATGTATCTACAGATAAGAGTAAATATTTAATTAATGAAGATCAGACTTGTTTTATTATTAAGAGGTGAACACAATATAAAATAATATTAACTTTTGTAGAGTATTCATATCCTAATAGTGAAGAACTAGCAATAAGAAACCCTGAAATAAAGAAGACCTTTGATGCATTAAACTGGGGCTATTTATTTACAGTGTTGAATAAATCTGGCTTACTGGAGAGTTTTATTAATATACTAAAATGTTTATTTGCACATAATGAAGGATATATTACATTTGGATTTTTTTTATCAAAAGGATTGCTATAAAAAAGGCAGTGAACAAGGTTAGCCAGTATATTTACATTATCCATGGAAATGTTAGCTATTTTAGTGAAAGAAAATGATATTATGAAAAGTACAAAATAAATAGTAACTATGAACCTAAAATACTGCTATTGCTATTTATAGATGAATTTAAATACATTGCTTAGTCACATACAAAACATGTTAGCACATTCAAAAAATATCTCGGAGCTAAAATTTAATGACAATAAAATTAAAATGTTGATTTTAAATCATATACATTGTTATAGTATAATAAATAATATAAATGCAACATTAATAATAAAATATTTAGGGGGGTATTCTTAGAGACTGGAATTCATTACTTAAGAAACCCATGAAAGTATTTTTGAAAATATTAATACAATCACTACTGAATAGAAAACATGATATTTACATTTGGGGATAGTTTATTCTCAATCAGAATATTTCTTCTGCCTATTTTATTTATTTTATCTATACTATTGACCTGCAATATCCAAAAAGCCAAGTTTAACATATACAAGTGTACTGATAACATTTCTATAGTACCCAATTATTTATTTGTTTATATTTATTGACCTGGAATGCCCAATTGGGCAAAAGTCACTTTTCAGCAGAGGCTTAAGAAGAAAAGTTCTACAAAATTTTCAATTCAAGTACATATAGACCTTATTAATTAAACATCACAAAGATGATGAGTAGAAGTTATACAAATTAATTTATATGTACAATATTTCATCAGGTTTACATTAAATAGCAGCTGTCTTCTTTGAAAAAAATTAAAAAATGCAGTGAGAGGCATGAAAGAAAAAGTGATGATGTCCAAAACTGTCTGTTATTGTTAGTATATGCAGCCTTTGATAGGTTGCTTAAGTTGAGGGGATGGATGTGTGTTAATTAGCTTGTTGTTGAGGATGTGCATAGATTGGAGTAGCTGAGATATTAAGTTTGTCTTTAAAATTGTTACGTTTATCTACTCATTTTGGGCAGAGTAGGATGCAAAGTTTTGTGACAAAATTAGAATAGGGTGAGTCTCCTGAAGCATTGTTTGATTTCTAGTGATTAAGAGAAACTTTTTGTTTGAGCATAGAACTTTAGTTGGTGAGTGAATATTGTTTAGTGAAGGTTATAGATTAGATTGCTGGCTATAAGTAGTTGTATATAGGTTATGTAGTGTGATACATTGATCCAGTTTAGTTGCTTGGGGGCCAGGCTTTGGTGGATTTTGTAAGAAATAATAGAGCAAAATAGTTTATAATAATATTTTAGAATTTGAAATAATGCAGAAGTAGGTTTCACAGATATAGAAAGCTATATAATAACACCTAATGTTAACATTAAAACATACTGGATAAATAAATATAAAGTGAATTGGAAAGACTTTCATCTAAAGCATTGGTAATTCAAATACAGTTGGAATATCAAAACAAAGTTTATATATATATATATATATATATATATATATATATATATAATACATTTTGAATAATCTAAAATTGGATTTATTAGAGTATATATTCTCTGTTTAAAACTAATTACGTAAGCATAAATAATATCTTGTAGACAATTACACATGGTAAATATTGGAATAGGACTATTATTTTACAGTTCCATTCTGTACTGAAACACACATAATAGAAGCTGCTAATTTGAAACGATAGCATGGAGAATATATTGTAATTAAACCATCTGGTTTTAATGAAAATGATTTAAAATAACTCAGAGATATTATAATACGTAATTAATACGAAATATTGTTGGTAAATAAATAAATCAATATTATAAGATTTGTATAAGATAATTAAGAACAGAAAAACACTGAAGTCATGTTGAACATTTATCTATTTTTTTATGAGAATGTGGAATGTACACATCAAATAAATTCATTTGGTTAAATTCTATAGACACCATATCCTTTCCTTTTTGAAAAATGTGTACTTGGATGTTTATCCATAGAGCTTTTTATACACCTGATCAGTTATCTAAATTGTAGAAGATATTACTAAATCTTTACGTTGGGGATATAAAACAAGCCTTGAAGCCAGATTGCAATTGTATGTTTACTGAATGCACAGTATTAAAAGATATTGGGGAAATCAACTATTTTGTCTAGCACTGTGGACAGACAAATTTATTCTCCCTAAATCTCTTATTATACATGATGTCCCAATTGTAACATGCGTTAAAAATACCAGTTTCCTTTGGTATGTTTTAGATGTTGTAAAGAAAACACTTGCAGAAATTGGATTATATATATCAAAGTTTACTGATTTCCTTTTACTGATTAGACATGTACATGATTAAAAAATACAATTAAAAAGTATAACTTAAATTATTAACTTTTAATTTTGACTGAAACTATTAATACTTTTAGATAACACTGAAAATGATACCTCACTGATAACACATAAAAGAACTTATGGCATTAAATATGATTGGAATATTATAAAGTGACATACATTCCATTCAATGACTATAATTCAGTACTATGCTTTATAAAAATTATCACTGAGAAAATGTATTTTTGTATTTTGCAACTTGCGTTTTTTATATTAACAATTATGATATTTGTAAGACATTCAAGTTCAAAATTTGTAAAGTGATTTTTTTCTATTTTTTCTCATTTAATAAAAACATTTTAAAAAGTCTATATAAAAAGTAACATCAATCCATAACCCCTCCCACACCCACAAAACCTGCCTATCAAACCCTAGAAATGCAGTTTATTCTTAATGACATATTAAGTTAAAGTATTAAGTTAAAGTAAAACAATAAAAAGTAAACCATTTACTGTATTTCCCTTTACTACAACAGAAAAAGTAAACAAATAATCCAAAAGAGAAGAACAGGAACAAACCAAGGCTGGCAACAAAAATCAGCATAAATCCAGCAGGCACTCAGGCTTATTCAAGCAGCAGAAATCAATGCTAGTTCAAGCAATTACTGAATCCATCGCAGAAAACAGATAAAATCCAAGTCCTTTTATTGGTAAGCGCTTTCACCCTGTAAGGGCTTTTTCAAACCATAAGAAACAAACACTGAATAAAATCAAGTCACATTTTATAAGGAAATAGGGATGACATCACTTCCTATTCCTGATTCAAACTTTTCCGTATGCAAAAGCAATACATATATATAAAAATATGTATATAAAAAAACTATAAACAATATATATATATATATATATATATATATATATATATATATATATATATATATATATATATATATATATATATATATATATATATATATATATAAATGCACATCTGTGTATAAAGACAAATATAAAACATTAAGTCAACATTCTAAAATGTGTATGTTTATCTCACAGTAAGTCTCCTATTCTTAAGAACAGGTTTCAATGGAATTTTGTCATTCAAACCTGGTCTCCGGTCTGCTCTAAGTCTGATAATCCATTTTAATTCCAGTGTTTCAGTGTAATTGCATATATCCCCTCCCCTAACACTAATCTGTATAACTAAGAATACAAATGAATGTGTATTATCACTGTCTATAATGTGTTTAGAAAGTGCACTGCATGGAGACAGTGTGTGGATGTGATAAAGGTGTTCCCTTACCCTATCTCGTAGGCATCTGTCTGCCTTGCCTACATAAAATGCTTGACAGGCAGTGCACTTGGCTAAATAAATGACATGTGACGTATTGCAATTAGCACTGAGTTGAAACCTGAAACAATAGGAGGTAACCGGGTGAATAAACTGGGAACTGGTGTCCACAAATTTACAAAAATTACAGCAATTACATGGAACAGTACCCACAATATTGTTCAAACACTCATTAGGCCATGTAGATAGGCAAGGGTAACAAAGTAATCTATGTAGGTTAGACTTGTTCCTATATCTAAAATAAGGCTCCTCACCAACGTCTTTGAGTTGTGAATCAACTAAAAGTAGATTCCAATTCTTGTTCAAAACCTCTCTTATACTGTTTATATCTTGTGTATAACTAACAGAAAATCTAACTGGTGGATTCCTGACTTCAGGACATATATCAGGGACATTCTCCACTGAATATGGTTGTGAAAAATATGGTTTAGCAATACCATTTCTCAGCTCCAAAACACCTTCAAAGTGGGAGGTGATCTCATCTAGCCTATATGCTCTCTGTAAAAGCCTATTGTTTAAGTTTGACAACTCTTGTAAGAAGCTATCCTAGTTTGAAATCATCCTGGATGCTGTTTTCGCCTGTCCCCTTATCAAGTTCTTATAAATGTAATTGGGGTGCATACTTTCCCGATGTAACAGGGAATGCCTATAGCATGTTTTTTCTAAAAACTCCAGTACTGAGCATCCCATTTGGTAGTCTGTCAACAAAAACATCCAAAAAAGTAATGCAACTAATCGAACTTTTAATAGAAAAGTTCAAAAAAATGGTTAGACTATTAATCTCTTTAGGAGGAACAGATCCATGAGTTAGGGCAGGCAGAAAAGGAAAGCCTCAGGAGGAGAATTTATGAGACAAACACTGAAGAAGATGTGGGACAAAGTCCCAAGACATTAGTTTGGAATCTTTCAGACAGGGTGTTATCCGAGGATGAAATAGAGATTCTTAACAGGGGTCTATCCTTTATACCTTCAGTTAGGAGTCGAATCACAGACACTATTGTGGTATTGCTAAACCATATTTCTCACAACCATATTCAGTGGAGAATGTCCCTGATATATGTCCTGAAGTCAGGAATCCACCAGTTAGATTTTCTGTTAGTTATACACAAGATATAAACAGTATAAGAGAGGTTTTGAACAAGAATTGGAATCTACTTTTAGTTGATTCACAACTCAGACATTGTTGGTGAGGAGCCTTATTTTAGATATAGGAACAAGTCTAACCTACATAGATTACTTTGTTACCCTCGCCTATCTACATGGCCTAATGAGTGTTTGAACAATATTGTCGGTACTGTTCCGTGTAATTGTTGTAATTTTTGTAAATTTGTAGACACCAGTTCCCAGTTTATTCACCCAGTTATCTCCTATTGTTTCAGGTTTCAACTCAGTGCTAATTGCAATACATCACGTCATTTATTTAGCCAAGTGCACTGCCTGTCAAGAATTTTACATAGGCAAGACAGACAGATGCCTACGAGATAGGATAAGGGAACACCTTTATCACATCCGCACACTGTCTCCATGCAGTGCACTTTCTAAACACATTATAGACAGTGATAATACACATTCATTTGTATTCTTAGTTATACATATTAATGAACCCAGTGTTAGGGGAGGGGATATATGCAATTACACTGAAACACTGGAATTAAAATGGATTATCAGACTTAGAGCAGACAGGAGACCAGGTTTGAATGACAAAATTCCGTTGAAACCTGTGTTGACTGGTTCAGCAATGGCAGAGTTAATACTATTATACAATGAAAGGATTACTTAAGGCCTAGCCAATGGCTCTGGCCCACTGCATAGTATCAGAGCATTGAGATGTGCTGCCAGGCACCAGCAATTTGACAGTAGTGAACAACTCTGGCACTAGACTGTCACCCAGGGAGGGATGATCAAAGTGCTGATGTTAGTGTTTCTTTGTCGAGGGTGGAGAATGGGAAGGGATTTGCTGTGGATTGTCGTCTTCTACTGGAGACAATATAGTACTTCCATAGCTGAGAACACAATGCTAAGTCTTACCAGTGGAGTGAAGGGTTGCCAGAGTAGATGCTTCATGCTTACATGTGTGCAGGTATGTGATGTGAGGCCCATGAAATATTACTGTGAGATCCAGCTGAATCCCATTTCATGTATTGTACTAAAAACTCATCCCTCTTTTAAGTTCTTATTCACTTGCAGAACAAAAAAAAAGCTTCTCTGCTATAATCACATTCAAATCCCCATCCTGAATTCTGTGAGATATAAAATGTGGAAGGAACTGATGGTCAGCGGTGGTAATACTGTCCTAAAAAAACAAAAGCAACACAAGGGAAGCTCATTTCTCCAGGTTCTAAACTACTATGACTAATTTATATATATATATATATATATATATATATATATATATATATGTAATTTATTTTTTTTATTTATTTTACATTTGTTTACTGGGAAGGTCCAACTGGGATAAGACCCATTTTCAGTGGAGGCCCTGTGTGTGTATGTGTGTATATATGTGTGTGTATATTGGAGACAGACCTCTGCCATCTCCATGGTTTAGAGTTTAATCTTGACTTCTGGTCATTATCTAGTTGGAGATTACATGTTCTCAGTGTGTGTGTGTGTGTGTGTGTGTGTGTGTGTGTGTGTGTGTGTGTGTGTGTGTGTGTGTGCGTGTGTGTGTGTGCACCTGCATGTGCATGCATGGCTGTCTCTTCCACTTCCCAAAACATGATTTACTTGCCATACTAAACTGCCCATATAGATAGAGGGATTCAGATATAGATATATATTGTACTTAGCCATGGCCTGGGTCATGACCAAAAATGGTCCAAAGACTAGTCCTTTAACCTGCTAAACAAATACGAAATACATGCAAAAGATTTCTTATTATTTGATGTCCTTCCTTATTACTTTTGCAGTATTCCTTATAAAGAGATACCCTGCTGATGATAATCATATGTCTGGCCAGCATGTCAAAGCCATAGGCCCTTGTAAGTGCCAGACATCAGACATATGTCCTACATCCAAGGTGTAAGTTACATAAGTAATGTACTAGCATTAAATCCTCAGAACTTCTTTGCCACCAGTCCGAATGCTGTTTTTGAATTCAGTCTATTAGTCATTTGTCATGTGGCTTCAGTCACCGAGCTGAAGGCAGGTAAGTACCACACTGGGAACCCTTCCTTCGATTTCTTTTGTTTTTGGTTACTTGGTTTACTTGTCATCCAGAAAGGGGAAATGTCAGTGTGGGTGTAAATTCTCCAGAACAACAAACAAGAACAATGCATTTTCTTTAGGTACTGACCACGATCACACTTTGAGATATTTGCCAGTCTTTTCTTTTAGAGACTGAATGATTCCTGCCACCACCTTTCTGTCCACCCTCGCTTCAGAAATTATTTACTCTTCCCTGTTTCTTCCTCACATTATCAGTTCTCTGCTTTGCCTTTTGGTCTTTCTACAGCACCAAGGATTTTCACAAAGTGTCTTGCCCTGTTCATAGCCTTTTGCAGGCTCCATGGTGTTTAGATGTTCTGCTATCAGGATGACGTGCTTATTTAGGCCCCCTCTCAGCCACTTCTTCTGTAGGATCTCAGATAGACAACACTCCTTCTTTGTAGTGTGGGTTTCACACTCAACCTCAAAAAGTCAATTCTGACCCCTTAACAGGACCAGATTTTCTTGGCATGCAGGATTCAGCAATGATTATCATGTGGGACAATCCTAAAATCTTGCTGGTGACTCTTATTTGGCTCAGATAGCATTGGTCTCCCCTTCTCTTTTAACTGGCCAGGAGCAATCACCAAAACTTATCTCACTGATAGAGCATCTCGCACAAGACAGGGTCTCTCTCAGTCACCCTTTTCATTGCATCCTACAGTTGAGACTCTGAGTGATGGGATTTTAATCTTTTAGACTACAATTTTCTGAGGATGCACTTTGGGGTTTGCAGAAGGTCAGTAAACCCACTACTAGAAAATCTTATGTTGCTAAATGGAATAGATTTTCTATCAGATGTCACAAACATGAAACTCTTGGTGGGTATTTCTACAGTCTGATGTCACAAACATGAACAGCACCCTCTCTTGGTGGGTATTCCTACAGTCTGATGTCACAAACATGCACAGCACCGTCTCTTGGTGGGTGTTCCTACAGTCTGATGTCACAAACATGAACAGCACCCTCTCTTGGTGGGTATTCCTATAGTTCTTTCTTACTTGTGCGAGTTGCTCACTTCTGACTTGGCATAATCATCTGTAAAGCTCATCTGTCAGGCATTTCTGATTATCTGCCTTTGTATCTCCACTTTCCTCTAGCTTTGAGATTAAACAGTTTTTGAATGGCGTCCATCTTATTAGTCTTCTTTGGGACCTTAATTTTACTCTTGAGAAGCTGACTCGGCCACTTTGTGAACCAGCAACTTCTTCTGCCTTGCATTTTTTTTATCTGGAAGACTGTCTTGTAGGTGGCTTTGACTTGTGCCACCCGAAGTGGCATTTATACTACTAGGTGAAATGTGGCCAGGGCATGGGGGGAATTTGCATACTCTTTTTGTTAGGTGCTTTGGATCTTTTATATCTACCTGACCTTCCATCAACTTTGGCAGATGTGCCCCTGGGTAAATGTCTCATCTAAAGGCCAACAACACTGAGAAGTGCATCATCCTTCAATTTTAGCAGTCCAACTATCTGGTGTGCGAATAGAACTCACAGCCTTCTTTACCAAAGGTGAGTGTGCTACCCTGTTATGCCACTAACACTGCTTATCTGCAGTTCATGCATTTCAGGCTATATGAATATAAAAAAATATATATGACTTGTGCCACTTTTCTTTTTATGCTTACTTTCTTCCCTCTACCATCCTCCTTAAGGTGTACAATCTCACTCCACTGTGAGATAACCCTTCCCTTGAGTCCATTCCTGTCTCTCTTTCTCCTGCAGGTATACTACCTCAGTCTACCTTGTGATAACCCTTCCCCTTTGTAGCTGCTTTAGCCCCCTCCTGACTCTACCTACTTCCAGGTCTATGACCCTCCCCCCCACCTCACATCTTCTCTTATCCCATAAAAACCTGCAGCCCTTTGCGGCGCTCTCCTTACTATATTAAGAGCCCTAGCTGCTATCAGTCCCTGGCCCCCTGCATCCTTAACTGCCGTAAGTACAACTGCATATAATGTACCTTTTTCTTGTTTAGTGATGCAATTGTAACTGCCTGGATGTTAGTCCTTTTTTTAACTATTGCTTTGGGAATTGCGACTGTGTTATGCTTTATGGTTTTTAACACAAGTTATTTTTTTTCCTGTTTAGTACTGCAATTATAATTGCTTGGATGTTAATTTTTCTTTTTGTAACTGTTGCATTGAGATTTACGACTGTGTTTTCATGTGTTGGCCTTTTTGCTACATGGTTTTTAAGGCGGGTTTATCCAGTTAATTTGCTCGCGTTCTTGAATTCCCACGTGGAGTTTACCTGTTGAACACCACTAGCCGCTAGATGCTAGCGTTTCAGTATATCTCCTTTGTAGAAACGCCACTGTAATTAATTTCATTTTTTGCCTGAGCATTGTTTAGCCTTTATAACATTGGTTTATTCTTACTATTCCAGAGTGCAATTTTAGTTTCCCTTATAGTGAAGCGATCTAGTCAGCCTTATACGCTGACTATATTTACTATGCTACCACTAGGTTTCCCACGCAGGTAATCTTAACTGAGGTTGCTTAATTGCTTGCCTTCTTGAATACCCACGTAAAGACAAGACCTGTCGAACACCACTCGTCGCTAGATGCTAGCGTTTCAGTAAATCTCCTTTATAGGACTGCCATTGTTATTAATTTATTCATGCCTGAGCATTGTCTAGTATTTTTTTATATAACGGAGGTCTATTGCTATGATTTCATAGCGAGTCTTTAGTTTTCCCTCATAGTAAAGCTATCTAGTCCGCCTTATAAGCTGACCATTTTACTACGCTACCATGAGGTTTCCCGCATGGGCAATCTTATTATGGTTAGCTGAACAACTTGGCTACTTATCACGATAATTAATGGCTATTACCATATACTTGGTTTAGCCTTTAGTAACACCTCTACAGGCCTTACATAGCTTTGCATAAAGACAAATCCTACTTGTTCATAAGTATTCTTTGTGTATCACTGTATGTAAGGAAAATCCTATGCCCATATGGTGTATAGCATGTAAGACATCCTCACCTTGATTGTAACTATGCTTCTCTTCATGAAGCGTGATACTGGCCACTGCTTTAAAATTGTCTGTTACTTGCAATTAGCGCCGATACAACAATTTACAACAATTTTTGTAGTAGAATCTTATGTCCCATAATTGAAAAGTCTACTGATATAGCACTTCATTAGCAAGCCTACAACCATAACCAATCCAGGTTTAAACATATTTATCCACAGTAGTTATGGATCTGTAGTAGGGTATTTGTTTAATGTCTGCTTGTCTCTTAATGATAGTTTTTCAGTTTTTACACACCGTTTGAAGCTTTTACCTTTCCCACCTGCTAATGATTTGTACATTTTATTAACCTATATTTTACAGTCATAGTATTGTTAGGTAACGTGAATGTATCTGCTTTGCACATGTTGCTTACTATTGCTGTACTAAAGTCATTGTTTTCTCCTTTACCTTCTTATATTTCCTTTGATTCTACATCAACACGTACCTAGCTCTCTAATATCAATATTTCCTGCCTCAGACACTTTACTCCTTTTGCCTGAAGACTAAGGACCCTCTCCTACCAGCAGCTACATCACAGTGCCTCCTAACCTTGTTCCCTTATAGTGATAAGGGAAGCAAGAAAGTATGTTAATTTCCTACATTTTTAGAAGTGTATAGAGCAGGACTAATTACTTGTAGGTGGTTTAAGGTTGCTTCTAAGCCAGGACTGCCTGCAGCCATTTCCTTATAGTTTGTATTTTTTTCCTCACAACATTCTGAAATAGATTCCATTTTTATCCTCTCCTGCCCTCCCTTGACCAGACTTTCCCCCACTTATAATCGACCTCTGTAATTACTGTCTTTGGCCACTAGGTAGCATCCATACCCAGCTCTACCAATCCCTCTATCCTATACCACATTCATCTCAGAATTTCCTTGTCCAATACTTTGCTTCTCTTCAGTTCACTAAGTTGTATTACTATATTAGCATCTTTCTCCTATCATCCCTCCCACCTCTCAGCATACCTCTCTTTTTACCTACATTAGTTACCTTTTTTCAAAGCAATTTTCTCTGATTGTTCCTCATATGCTTCTTCCTTCTCTTGTCTTTACCCGCTCCGTTCGTCCTGTGGGCTCACTCTGCTCCCCTACCCTACCCCCAATTCCCACCCACCCCCAGTGGCCCTAAACTTATACTTCCATAGCCACACCCTCCTAAACACACAACCAATCAGATGGTGCCACCATCCAAGTAAATTGAACCACACCTACTTTTCAAGTAACCAATCTCTACCCCTAAATAATTACAATCTCAACTCAAACTCCTCCTTTCCTCCTAACCCATACCTCTGCTAAACAACCTAATATTTCCTTACCTATTCTACCATCATGTCTACTAAAACCACCTCAACCCTAACTAAACTACTTCTCTGTGCCACACTCACATCTGTACTAACCTCAGCATATCTGTTAGCCTCCTATGAACACCCAAATACTTCTCATCCTAACCATCCAAGAAAACAAACAGTCCCACATACTCTCACATTCACCCTTAATAATATCACTATTACATCCACACCTAGATACATACTAGCTAAATACCACAGACTTGCCCACATTACATACAACAACCTTACAACAAAGAAATTCCGCTACCAAATTAGTAACATACATTATCTTTTACTTTCACTAAAAAAGCATTGCTTACTGGATGGAGACATACATCCTAATCCCAGCCCACATAATGTCCTACCCACTGGACATCTCACCAACAATCCCTCTATTCCCCTCATCCCCAACAAACACCCCAACTCTCTCCTCATTGCACATCTCAATATCCAAAGTATAAATAACAAAGTTCACCATCTTCATGCTCTCCTGGATATACACTCTTTTGATATTCTTTGTTTGACAGAGACTTGGCTTAAACCTAAAACACAAGATAATGAAATTATACCACCAGGTCATAACATATTTAGACTTGACCATTTAAAAAGAAAAGGATGGGGAGTAGCACTTCTTTTCAAAGATGGACTACAAGTCATCTCTTTACCCTATATCCCACCAAAAAACAACCATGCTGAAATCCTTATTTCCAAATTACAGCTCAACTCTAGTAAATCCTTATATATCTTTTGTATTTATCTACCTCCCGGAAACAATATCAGCATTCTAGAAGATATTCTGAGCTGGATCTCAACATCCTTCCCACAAGAAACAATTATCCTAGGAGACTTTAACATAGATTGGAAGAACATAAATACTGATCATCCTACCTCTCACATTAACCTTCAGGGCTTCTCTCAGACCATTACCTCTCCAACAAGAATAAACAAACCAAACAAAAAAGAGAGCACTTTGGATTGGATCCTTATTAATAACTACCACCAAATTTATACAGTTGGTATCCTCCCTGATGATGTAAGTGACCATTCCTTGACTTATATAATCAGGCAAAGGTTTAATACCTCTCACCTAACCTCATATAGGACTATACGGTCCAACAAGCAATTTAACCAACACCTTTTTCAGAGTGAACTCAGTGCCTGTGATTGGTCTCAATTAAAAACCCTCCCACTTGAGCAGGCTGTCAATTATTTCAACTCCAAGTTCTTAGAAATCCTAGACCACCACGCTCCTAAACGTACTATCAGAACTAGGTCCAAACCTGCCCCCTGGCTTACAAATGAAACCAAGAAAAAAATCCTCCTCAGAAATAAAGCCTGGTCCAAGTGGTGAACTACCAAAAGTACATCTGATCAACAAAGCTTTAGACATATGAGAAACATGACAAAAAAAGATATCCTCTGAGACAAAAAAAAACTACTACTGTAAAATGCAGCAAACAAACCAAAACAATCCTCAAAAATTCTGGGCAAGTATCAATAGACTCCTCTATCCAGGTCACTCCAGAACACCAACCCCAACAGGTGCAACACATGAGACTCCTATCCAAACTGCCAATGCTTTCAATTCCTTCTTCACAGATGCTATCCAATCTCTAGCCAGTCTACTAGCTCCTGATAGAGCCAGTCTTCTTAAATCTTCTCCGAGCTCTCTTCCTACCTTCCAATTTCAACCCACCTCTACAAATTATATCTATAAACTCATTCTAAAACTTAAGCCTTGTACTCCTTCTGCTGACCAGATCCCAGCCAAATACCTGCAAAAAGCAGCAAAAGTAGCCTACCAGCAGCTACATCACAGTGCCTCCTAACCTTGTTCCCTTATAGTGATAAGGGAAGCAAGAAAGTATGTTAATTTCCTACATTTTTAGAAGTGTATAGAGCAGGACTAATTACTTGTAGGTGGTTTAAGGTTGCTTCTAAGCCAGGACTGCCTGCAGCCATTTCCTTATAGTTTGTATTTTTTCCTCACAACATTCTGAAATAGATTCCATTTTTATCCTCTCCTGCCTTCCCTTGACCAGACTTACCCCCACTTATAATCGACCTCTGTAATTACTGTCTTTGGCCACTAGGTAGCATCCTTACCCAGCTCTACCAATCCCTCTATCCTATACCACATTCCTCTCAGAATTTCCTTGTCCAATACTTTGCTTCTCTTCAGTTCACTAAGTTGTATTACTATATTAGCATCTTTCTCCTATCATCCCTCCCACCTCTCAGCATACCTCTCTTTGTACCTACATTAGTTACCTTTTTTCAAAGCAATTTTCTCTGATTGTTCCTCATATGCTTCTTCCTTCTCTTGTCTTTACCCGCTCCGTTCGTCCTGTGGGCTCACTCTGCTCCCCTACCCTACCACCAATTCCCACCCACCCCCCAGTGGCCCTAAACTTATACTTCCATAGCCACACCCTCCTAAACACACAACCAATCAGATGGTGCCACCATCCTAGTAAATTGAACCACACCTACTTTTCAAGTAACCAATCTCTACCCCTAAATAATTACAATCTCAACTCAAACTCCTCCTTTCCTCCTAACCCATACCTCTGCTAAACAACCTAATATTTCCTTACCTATTCTACCATCATGTCTACTAAAACCACCTCAACCCTAACTAAACTACTTCTCTGTGCCACACTCACATCTGTACTAACCTCAGCATATCTGTTAACCTCCTATGAACACCCAAATACTTCTCATCCTAACCATCCAAGAAAACAAACAGTCCCACATACTCTCACATTCACCCTTAATAATATCACTATTACATCCACACCTAGATACATACTAGCTAAATACCACAGACTTGCCCACATTACATACAGCAACCTTACAACAAAGAAATTCCGCTGCCAAATTAGTAACATACATTATCTTTTACTTTCACTAAAAAAGCATTGCTTACTGGATGGAGACATACATCCTAATCCCAGCCCACATAATGTCCTACCCACTGGACATCTCACCAACAATCCCTCTATTCCCCTCATCCCCAACAAGCACCCCAACTCTCTCCTCATTGCACATCTCAATATCCAAAGTATAAATAACAAAGTTCACCATCTTCATGCTCTCCTGGATATACACTCTTTCGATATTCTTTGTTTGACAGAGACTTGGCTTAAACCTAAAACACAAGATAATGAAATTATACCACCAGGTCATAACATATTTAGACTTGACCATTTAAAAAGAAAAGGATGGGGAGTAGCACTTCTTTTCAAAGATGGACTACAAGTCACCTCTATACCCTATATCCCACCATAAAACAACCATGCTGAAATCCTTATTTCCAAATTACAGCTCAACTCTAGCAAATCCTTATATATCTTTTGTATCTATCTACCTCCCGGAAACAATATCAGCATTCTAGAAGATATTCTGAGCTGGATCTCGACATCCTTCCCACAAGAAACAATTATCCTAGGAGACTTTAACATAGATTGGAAGAACATAAATACTGATCATCCTACCTCTCACATTAACCTTCAGGGCTTCTCTCAGACCATTACCTCCCCAACAAGAATAAACAAACCAAACAAAAAAGAGAGCACTTTGGATTGGATCCTTATTAATAACTACCACCAAAATTATACAGTTGGTATCCTCCCTGATGATGTAAGTGACCATTCCTTGACTTATATAATCAGGCAAAAGTTTAATACCTCTCACCTAACCTCATATAGGACTATACGGTCCAACAAGCAATTTAACCAACACCTTTTTCAGAGTGAACTCAGTGCCTGTGATTGGTCTCAATTAAAAACCCTCCCACTTGAGCAGGCTGTCAATTATTTCAACTCCAAGTTCTTAGAAATCCTAGACCACCACGCTCCTAAACGTACTATCAGAACTAGGTCCAAACCTGCCCCCTGGCTTACAAATGAAACCAAGAAAAAAATCCTCCTCAGAAATAAAGCCTGGTCCAAGTGGTGAACTACCAAAAGTACATCTTTTCAACAAATCTTTAGACATATGAGAAACATGACAAAAAAAGATATCCTCTGGGACAAAAAAAACTACTACTGTAAAATGCAGCAAACAAACCAAAACAATCCTCAAAAATTCTGGGCAAGTATCAATAGACTCCTCTATCCAGGTCACTCCAGAACACCAACCCTAACAGGTGCAACACATGAGACTCCTATCCAAACTGCCAATGCTTTCAATTCCTTCTTCACAGATGCTATCCAATCTCTAGCCAGTCAACTAGCTCCTGATAGAGCCAGTCTTCTTAAATCTTCTCCGAGCTCTCTTCCTACCTTCCAATTTCAACCCACCTCTACAAATTATATCTATAAACTCATTCTAAAACTTAAGCCTTGTACTCCTTCTGCTGACCAGATCCCGGCCAAATACCTGCAAAAAGCAGCAAAAGAAGTAGCCTACCCGATATCCATTCTGATTAATAGAACTACTAACGAGGGAAGCATCCCTAACATCTGGAAAATCTCACATATTATCCCCCTACACAAAGGTGGCAACTCAAATGAATACTCTAATTATCGACCTATAGCTCTACTATCCCCCTTAGCAAAAATAATGGAAAATTCACCATCAGCTTCTAAACCATTTAATTCAACACAACATACTTGCTGAAAGCCAACATGGCTTTAGGCCATTCCATAGTACTACTACTGCCCTCTTATCTTTTACTGATACCATAAACAAAAACCATAATAACAATATTCTCTCCTCCTCTCTATTTATTGATCTCTCAAAAGCATTTGATATGGTAAACCACTCTCTACTTATAAATATTCTGAAATCACTCTCTCTTGATACTTTGGCTGTACAATGGTTTACTTCTTACCTCAGCAATAGGCAACAGGCTGTGCTCTGGGAGAATAAACTATCATCCCACCTTCCAGTCTCACTCGGTGTCCCACAGAGCTCCATCCTAGGCCCTCTCTTATTCTCAATATTTATCAATGATCTCTACCTAGCTATTCCTCAGGCAACATGCATACAATATGCAGATGATTCAACTTTAATCTGTGCAGCTGAATCTTCATCTGAACTACAATCCCTAACTCAGAAAATATTTAACATAGTTGAGACTTGGTTCACAAAACGTTGCCTCCTCTTGAATCCCAAAAAAACAAAGCTCCTTCTCTTTACACCCACCCATAAATCCATGCCTTTAGATTTCTCTGTCATTTCTAACAATGGCACCCTCATATCCCCTGATTCTACCACCAAGCTCCTAGGAATAACCATAGACAGTCACCTCAGCTTTGATAACCATATTAATAACACCATAAAAACAGTCAACAGAAAAATGGGCTCCCTATACAGGATCAAATATTTTCTCACTCCAACAGCCAGAACTACTATTGCCCACTCTCATCTAATCTCAACACTCCTCTATGCCTCGCCAATTTACACCAACCTATCCAAGAAGAATCTTCTTAAACTCACTTCATCTTACAACAACATTGCCAGATTTGCTACTGGTAATCACTTTAGAACTCATCACTGCCAGAATCTAAAACAACTAGGATGGCTTGAACTGCAAAATCAGCTTTATTTTAACCAAACTAACCATTGTTCATAAGATCCTCAACCAGCCCAACAACACCCCTATACTCTCAAACCTCATTACTCCATATAAAAATCTTAATACCTTACGCTCTGCTAACAAACCTCTACTTAGTATTAGTAAGTCTAACAACATGGCAGGAAACTCTCTTTATGCTAACACAACAGGGAAATACTGGAATCTTCTACCTAGTGATCTTATATCACTTTCTTCCCTACCCCACTTCAAACAAAAACTCAAAATATACCTTAGAACACACCGGCTATGCCCTTGCACTAACCCTGATTAACGTACTACCTTAGCGACTAAGTTTCTCCTAACTCCTCTCTAATTATAATTTAATGCTCTTTCTGCAAACTTTAGAAGAATATCGAACCTGCTTTTGTGATGTTCCACCTCATATGGATATCTTGATCAACATATTATCAATACTCTTATGTTACCGTTCTCAGGAAATTGTAAACTTTAAGATTAATCTACCTCATGAGAATATCTTGTCCTATATTATTGTAAATATTTGTCTTGTAAAACTGTAAAATGTTTGTATCTACTGCTATGTTAACTTGATTGTAACCTTACAAACACTGTTTTTGTATTTTAACCTTATACATTTTGTCATAATGTATCTTTCTTTGGACCTTTTCTCCCCGGGCCTCCACTGAAAATGGACATATATCCATTTGGACTAGCCCGGTCAACAAATGTAAAATAAATAAAATAAATATATATATCTGTCTAAAGCTGTTATTGAGAACCCACACTTATGCCCTGAAGGAAATATCAGTATATTCATATTTTGTCTAGCTGAATCTTATTCCTGGCTCAAGTTTAATCATCAAATGGAAGCTGATGATTTGGTAGAGCATAGTGCAGTATTACTTGACAGAATAAGATGCTGTTTGAGGCTCTTGCAGAGCTTGATGGAAGCAATAATAGCATACAGTCATTTTTACGTTTGAGAAGTACAAGAAACATTAATACAGATATCTAGCAAAGCCAAGAGAAAAAAAGCAAAGAAAAACTGTGCTAGACAGCCAGAAAGCCAACAACATAACAGCTTAATTGACTCCATCAAGGCCTTGCTACTGAAAGCAGTTAGAACATTAAAGGTTGTCTAAATGAAAACAAAGTTAAAAATTGGAAAATAGATGTTGTCATGAACAATTAGTGTTTTACAGGTCAAAGTAAAAAGAAGTCTAATGTTATAGTAGATGACATTTTGGCAGCTACATCAGGTGTATTAATAATGGAAAATTGCTATTACAGCTGAAATCAGACCATCTGTAAAACTAAGCAAGACACTGCAGTCCGTGAGTTTTTTTTTTTTTTTTGTGGCATGCTGCCAGTCTTAAATAAACTGCTAATATTTTACATGCATATTTCCTTTCACAGGTGACTTTGTTAAAGCTTTTACAAGTTTCTCTCACCTCAATTTCCACAAGTTTCACTCCCCATATCAAGGGCACAAAAATCTCAGCTTGTGAATGATCAAAGCTAAGTGCCTCACTCTCTGACAATTTACAGAAGTCATTTTTACTCTATATATGAGAAGTACAGAGTATTAGCCCTTTGAAGTATTCAGCATTTAAATGGACTGGCAACATTACCAGTTTCTAGAATGTTTGCATCACAGCGATACAGCGTACTAAATCAAGATAGTGCTCATTTGCTTTTTGGTCTATCTAAGCCACCATCACATTTGTGCAATAGCATGTTGGTTAATTTCTGCCACATTTATTGCCTATACCTTTTGGGCAGAATGTCTAGCATCACTTACATTTAAAGAGGGGCGATATGTAAATAACTTCTGAGAAACAGAAGTATTTTAGAAGTTCCAGTATAACTCATCAAATTGCATGTGGATGAGATTACAACCTGATGAAAACCATTGACTGCAATCTTGCTCAGATGAAAAAGAGAAAATAAAGCATTTTTGCAAGACCTCCTCTACCCTCTCAATGGAGTGGGTGAGTTTGGAACAATCCTCAATCTCCATGGTTGCACAAATGCAAAAAAAAGGGAGAAATATATCTGAAAAGAAAGGAACAGTGCACACTTAGAAACCACAATAGTGGTGATTCTCTATGGAAACAGATCTAGGAATTCAATGAAACCAAGCCAAACTTGATTAGATGGCATCTCATTCAGTTTAACTCAGTGCCTCAAGAATGCAGAATTATGTATGTATTTTTAATAATGCAGTCAGGGGTCAGTCAGACTTAATTTCTGAACCTGTTTCACTTTTTGTAAAAGCCTTCGTTCATATCCTTTATTTCCTATTTCCTTCCCGCCCTTCTTCCTCCTTCCATTTTCTTTCCGTATATGATTTGATTCTACTTCTCATTCAGGAACAGCCGATAGCCTAGTACCTACCTAGTACCTACCTACCTACCTATTTGAATTTACGTTTCCTATCCCATTATTACACTTCTGTCCCATTTTTTTTCTTTGGTTCTTACCAGTGAGTTGGAAAAAAACTTCTTTTGCTTTCATACCCATAGTAGGAAATTCCTCACAACCTTTCAGTTACTGACTTGTTTATCTAATGCTATTCCTCAGCAATATGAATTCTTCATTTCTGGTGTACTATTTGGGCTTGTTCATGCTGCCACCTTTTTCACGCTCAGAGAAGCATCCATCCACATATGACTTGTTAATATTGTCACCACTTCTGCAAAATTTTGTTCTGAGTGCAGAATATCAATGTCTTTATTTGATCGCAGACACAGATATCACTAATTCTAAATCAATAAGTTAGAGATAATTATGAATAAAAGCTGTTTTGCTAATATTCATTTTCAGGGAAGAACTATCTTGCAGCAACTTCCCCTAAATTAATGTAACACTCGCTTTTTAAAAATCTGTTACATTCTTTAAGCATTTCAAAATACAGATGAACGTCCTTCTTGGTTTCTCTCTGCATACTGAAGCTCTGTGCGTGCAGACATGCCTATGTTTATCTGCACATATTGAAATTTTTTGTATGTAGGTCCACCCGTATTTCTCTATGCATAATGAAACTGGTCTTAAGCAAAAATAGTTATCTTTCTCTGTGCAGAATGGAACTGCTCATGAGCGGCCCCAACCTATATTCTGTTGCCTGATAAAACAAATAGAATTTTTATATTGTTTTTGACCTGTATAACTCCTGAATAATTTTATATTTTATTGCCCTGCACATGTGGAAATGTTTACCCTTCCCTACTTTTTATGACATCGCTGTTCTTCAGCATTATTGTTACAGTATTCAGCCTCCCCAAAGACCACCATTGCCCCGCCTGTAACCGTCTTGCAGTATGTGGAGTGCACTGGATAACCTCCAGATTTGGAAAAAAACAGCCTTGCTATGCACCTCTCTGATATCACAGAGGCACATACCATACAAGGTTATGTACGTGAGTTTCTGATCGTCTTATACATTCGAGATATGTATATCAAGAAATTCTCCTCAAGACTGAAGTTGGAGAGGTGAATCGTAGCACTGAAGGCTATGATTTGAGAGACCTGATCATAATTCTTTGTAGCTCTGGAGCTTAACCTGTGTCTATGTAATACAAATTCTATAGAAAATGTAAGAGCTCTAAGTTTCTTACAGCTTTGAAAACTGCGATCACAGATCAGTGGAGGGAGCAACAAAAAAATGAAAGCAAGTTAAACACTTCATAGAACCAAAAAAATTAGTAAATATTTAAATGTTTGTAAAGTCTTTTGTTTTTGCTGCTCTTCTGTGGTGGTCACTTACTAGCGTTAATTCTTTAGTGCAAGACTAGAACTTAACGTCCCTTTTGGAATGTACCTCACAAGACATCTGCAGCAGCTGGAAAGGCCACAGAAGTACCTCACAAAGAGGATTACTGGCCTCAGGCAAATGCCCTACACTGACCATCTCAGAAAACTCCAGCTTTACTCCATAGCATATCGCCTACTCCGAGGTGATCTCTGCCTAACATATAAAGCTATGTCAAACCCAGAGCTGTTGGACATGCTACACCTAAAGAAATCCCAATCCCTCCAAGCTACATGCTCTAGGGACCTAAACATTGTCACCACAATAAACAGGACATGCTGGAGGGATAGATTCCTGTCCCAGAGACTTCCCATACTCTGGAACAGGCTACCCATCTATGTCAAACAAAGTTCTTCATTAGCACTCTTCAAGAAAAATCTTGATGAGTGGATGGGAAATAGGAAATACACCCCAGGGATCACTTCTGTGTCTCTGTTCAACAGTGGCACAGGAAAATATCTTTCTTGGGTGGTGTAAGCCAGGGAGCCTTGTTGGCTAGGCTTACGTAGGCCATTGGGCCGATAGCATAGTACCTACCTATGAACAGTGTTTAGGGGTGTTTTAACAAAAATTTGTGAAGCACCTTTCTGATATTAGAAAGGTGCTTACCAATCTTGACTTTTCCACAGTTTTGGACCATAATTGCAGTGTTCACTTCACTGCAAGATTTATTATGTACTTTTCAGAGCTGTTATCAGTGGAGGTTTAAGTGCACCTTGTGGCCTGGGCTGTTTTCAAACTTTAGGTTTCATACACTAATTCTTTTATGACCATGCAATGCCTTACTCAGATTGTATCCACTCATTTGATTATACTGTGTAACTTGTCAAACAGGAAAGTTACCATAGCCTCATAATGTATCCTTCTTCATATTTTATGTATCTGCAACGGTCAGTGCTGTTAATGCTCTTATGAGACTGAAGCTTAACTCATTAAGGGATGCTTAACCAAACTTTGATACACACCTGTCCAATATCAGAAAGGTAGTTAAAGTGGTCTTTTCTGGGAGTTTGGAACATAATCATGGCTCTCCATGCACTACATCTCTTTTCTACTATTTCTAACTTTACGTATTACAATGGCTAAGGTGAAAAGACTTGAATTATGTTTGTTTTCAGATCTCCCACTCATTTAATACACTTTCATGGATTATATTATAGCAACGGGTTTTTATTTTTATTCCAAGAAACTACACCACTGCAAAAAAACATACATCTCAAACCTCTTTTTGCAAGAAACAGGGACAAAGCCAAAAAATAATGGGGCCAAAGCCTAAACGTTATTTACTTATTACCATTTATTAATCTGGATTTCCGCGGTGGTGCAGCGGCATCATTGTTGCCTCACAGCAAGAGGTTCTCCCGTTCAATTGTCGGCTTGAGTTGGAGTGCCTTTTGTATGGAGTCTGCATGTCCTCCCCACGGTCGAGTGGGCGTTCGAAAGACATGCATTGAATGGGCATGCCTTTGTTGAAGGTTGGGCATTGGGTTGGCAACTCAACACCATAAAAACTAACTGCCAATCATTAGCGGACTGGAGTTCCGCTGTGGCGACCCCTAACTGGGAAAAGCCAAAAGACAAACAAACAAACAAAACACTTGTTAATCTGACTGATACACTCTGTTAATGATATAGTGAAAGAGCTTTAAGGGCATCCTGTTGAATAATTATGCTGCCATAAAAACAAAACAAACAGCTGCAGTACCACACATGAAGCACTTCAATGCTTTGACCGTGACCATAAATGCAATACTACTGCAAAATTACCTAACAGCCTTCACCCTTCTCTAGCTACACATCTGCGTACACCTATAGTTAAATATAAAATTCCTGCAACATGAGAAATTAAAAAAGTGTGACATGACATTGATAGCGACTATACATACAGGAAAAGATATATTGAAAACATGTCCATAATTTCAGTTTCTTGCTGTTTGTGAGATCAGTGAGAGATTTTAAATACTGCTATTACATACTTGAATAACTGGATTTGCCTTAGTATGCATTTCCTGAAGGTTATGGAAGGTGGAAGTCAAATATCTGCCATTATTTAATGGCTGCAGCAGAATTCACCTTTTTCATGGGTTTAAGATAACATCCCCAAAGAAGAAAGCATTAAAGTAAGTATATCTTTTTTTCCAAACAGTATGGAAGACTGACCACACCTGCAAAATGCACAAACAGATTTAGAACAACAGTATGAATGAGATAAACTTTCTTTTTAAAGGAAAGAGGAAATACAGTCTAAGAAGCAATCAGGTCATATCTGTGTTTCAATCTCTTTTCATCATTGTGCAAGTATTTTCCACAGAACCAAACAAAACACCCAACATATATAATATGCTCTTTTATAAATTCTGCCTCTGCTCTGCACCCCCGAGACCACCACATTTATCCTATTATGAATCATTCCAGCTGTCCTTAACGAATCATATAAGATCAGTATCACTACATGCATATGAGTTCTAACAAGTGATTGTCTTATCAGCATATGTAAAACAAACAGGAAAGCAAGTTTACTGGTAAACCTCCCATGTAGCATTCATGAAATATTGATTAACTTGCTTCAAAGAACCACGTTAGAAACAATGTAAACAATGCCTGACTCAAATGGCAACTTTATTTAACACTACAACACATTACAACCTCAGCATCCAGATAGCCATTGTGGAGTTAGCATACACAATGTAACAAACCTAACTGTGGTGTTAGCAGACACAATGTATCAAATATAATTGTAGAGATAGCATATACAATGTAACATCTCACTGTGCAGTTAGCAGACACAATGTAAGCAATCTCATTGTGGAGTCAGCATATACAATGTAACAAATCCCATTGTGGAGTTAGCAGACACAATGTAACAAATCTGTAGTAAAGTACACACATATAGTTGCATTCAGTGGCATAAGTAACAGAGACAAATGCCTTTCCAAATTCACAGCTTAAAAGCAAGGCTTGAAGGATCAGCTTTCGGTGCGATATCTTCCAGCTCGCACATGATGGTGTGAGGTGTGAAACCTACCAGCTCACACAGGACGGTGTGAGGTGCAATATCTACCAGCTCACACAGGATGGTGTGAAGTGCGATATCTACCAGCTCACACAGTACGGTGTGAGGTGCAATATCTACCAGCTCACACACTATGGTGTGAAGTGCGATATCTACCAGCTCACACACTATGGTGTGAAGTGCGATATCTACCAGCTCACACACTATGGTGTGAAGTGCGATATCTACCAGCTCACACAGTATGGTGTGAAGTGCGATATCTACCAGCTCACACACTATGGTGTGAAGTGCGATATCTACCAGCTCACACAGTATGGTGTGAAGTGTGATATCTACCAGCTCACACAGTGAGGTGCAATATCTACCAGCTCACATACTATGGTGTGAGGTGCAATATCTACCAGTTCACATAGTACGGTGTGAAGTGCGATATCTACCAGCTCACACACTATGGTGTGCAGTGCGATATCTATCAGCTCACATACTATGATGTGAAGTGCGATATCTACCAGCTCACACAGTACAGTGTGAGGTGCGATATCTACCAGCTCACACAGTACAGTGTGAGGTGCGATATCTACCAGCTCACACAGTGAGGTGCAATATCTACCAGCTCACATACTATGGTGTGAGGTGCGATATCTACCAGCTCACATACTGTGGTGTGAATTTTGATATCTACCAGCTCACACAGGATGGTGTGAGGTGCGATATCTACCAGCTCACACAGGATGGTGTGAGGTGCGATATCTACCAGCTCACACAGGACGGTGTGAGGTGCGATATCTACCAGCTCACACAGTACGGTGTGAGGTGCAATATCTACCAGCTCACACATTATGGTGTGCAGTGTGATATCTACCAACTCATATACTGTGGTGTGAATTTTGATATCTACCAGCTCACATAGTACGGTGTGAAGATCTTCAATGAGAGTGTTTAATGCCATGTATATCCACCTCTGTGAGACGCTGCAGAACTGGCAACAGTGTACTTAACTGCATATTTGCTGTAAGTTTATAGTCTGAGTGATACAGAATTATGGGTCTTCAGTGTCCCCAAATTCCTCTAAATATATTGGATCACTTTATATAAAAATGGTTTTGTCGTGTATCCCTGTACGATATCATTTGTTTATAACTGATACCAAAACTTTTTATTGAGCTGTACCTAAAGACTTGCAATAATCACAAGCAGTGCTGTCTGTTGCAGCTGAAGTGCCTTCAGTAACCTGATGAAGTGCCAGGTGCAATTCTGCAATGTTAAAAGCCTTTTGTAGAAGATCTGTTAAAACTGTGAGAGGGTTGGTACAGATAAAATAAGTTCTGTTTGAGGCTCAGCAAAAATTATGGAATACATGAAAATCATTCATGAATGTACTGCCTGCACAGTTTTATCCTCAGAAGAAAATCTTATACCTCAGGAAAAGTGAGCACTGAGCTTTACCATTCTGCCATGTTTGTGTAAAAAATAGTTAACTTCTACCTGTGTAACCTGAACTAAAAAACTACTGATGTTGTAAAAGAAATATTTGATTTTCAAAAAGATTAGCACAGTGTAAATCCATTGCCAAGCTATACTTCTCCAAATAGTCAGTTAACTACTAAATCTTTAGGGAAGTAAACAAATTCCTATACGCAATTTTCCACACCTTTCATTTTTTTGTGAAAGCTACCCCCCCCAAAAAAAAATCTGGGATCTCACTAGTTACTCCAATTGGAATAACAGGAAAAAAGGCTAAATGAGCTTGCCATAACAAATAAACAGTCCACAATAAGCTGCCATTAAATATTAGCGTGGTACCTAGCATCTTGTCAGCAAATGAACTACGAATGGTCACATGATAAAAAAAAAAAACAGCAGGCAATGGGCTATAATGCATTTTTTGCAAACAGACAGACTATATGAGTGATGAACTCCTTGGCAAAATGTGAAAGTTCCAGGACGGTCCTCCCAATTGAAATTATGCTAACGGATGTCTGTTCATCTGTCTGTGCTAATATATCACTGGACACTTACTAGATGAATGTTCAAGATCTGTGTCAGACTCTCCTGTCTGTATAATGTGGATATCCACTAATGGAAATGAACACAACTTGTCAAACAACTTTCTCTGCATGAAGGCAACGTGGGCATAGCTAGAACCAGTTCTGAATGCTTGATGTGTGTTAAAAACAGCAAGAAACAGCTCCCTAGAATGATAGCTGTGACCTCTATAACTGTCCATTAGCTATAATGAAGATAGACTAATGTTCACTAGGACACAGAGAATCACCTTTTGACCAAGAAAAGGGGACACTGGCAAACAACTTATAACTCTGAGTAGGCCTGCCATGGTGACATGTACTTCTAATAATCATAAAATATCATAGATGAGAGCAACTACCCAAGTAGCAACCAATAAATATCACAATGGTGACTGAAACCTGTTTACAGTTAAGGAACACAGAGTATGAGGAACATTCATTACTTTTTCAAACATCTTTGATGAATTAGTTTTTTTGGAATTCTTTATAGTACTTACATGTTTGGCATTGAATTGCATGGATAAACACTGTGTGTCTCTCCTCACTAGGTACAACATTTTCAGCATTGTGACAGTAGTGAATGTTTATTCTGAACTAGTATAGGTATTTCAGCTACATCAGACCCCCTGCAGGACTGCTAAGAATGCCCTGCCTGAGGTGAAAGGTGTAGTAAGGTGGTTTCCCAACCTGTCTTAAGCTCTCTAAATTCTTAGCCGTAGCACCTTATGAAAGAAGAAACAGTTGTGCTGACAAATACAACTCAGATTGAGACTGAGCAGACACTTTTTACAGTTAAGTATACAAATAGTTTTCAAGTGACCTTCCCACAATGCTCACAGACATGTTTTGGATAATTCTGAATTAAATGACCCTTGTTGCCCCAGAAGAAATGTGCTTTTTGCTGTATATCATGTCACAAACTACAACGGAAGCCATATACAGAAACAACACTTTCCAGATATACAGTGTTACCAACTTTTATGCAAAATGCAGCCCAGACTTTCCTCCGGCCTCTCAAAACCAGCTAGAGTGTCTGTTGCCAAGAGAGTGCTATTAGGGTCTGAAAGGAAAGATGATAAAATCAGCACAAAAAGGGGAGTAGTATTACTGGAACTGAATTCATCCTAAAGTCTTGGTGAGTACCTTCACATGGTGGAACCTTAGTTCACAAAATCTCAGCAAGATGACACTGATATATAGACTGTATTTTTATATAGCATATATCATGGAAAGAGCTGGTTTAAAAAATAAAAAAAGACAATTAGGTGCACAAGTCCCAAGATAACAAACTGCCCAGTCCTGGTAGGTGCACTGTTGCCAGGACTGGAAAAAATGACAGTATAGAATCCTTAACACACAGAAACAGTCTTACAATGGGGTTAGGCCAGGCTCAAGGGAGGATCCCCCCCCCTCAATTGCAAAACAAAGTATTAGTCCACAAAAATACACAAAAATGATAGACCAAAAAAGAGTCATAAAGATGATAGAATAGACTATTGAAGATCAGGAAGAAATTAAATATTGTTACTATTACTCAAGAAGTCCAGAATTTTCAGCTGGAAGATATTCAAAAAGATTGAGAGAAATTAGAGCAAAGAAAAATGCTTACGCAAGAAGAATTATCAAAAGCTGTAAATGCAGATGTGTGTTCATTAATGCAACAAATCCATGAATAACATTACATAGGCAAAGAAACTTTAGACTGTTTGGAAAAAGAAGTAACAGAAGAAGTGTACAAATATAAAGAACAAAACCTAGAGATTTTTGGAAGGTATAAATAAGGAACATGGACACTGGGAAAACAAAAAAAAAGGGATCACCACCAGGAGAAGGAGAAACGATTGTAGAACACTCACTTTGTAAATAAAATAGTGTTTATTGTACCAGACTACACACAAAAATCCATTTAAGCATAAATTGTTATAAACGCAGCTTTTCATCCCCAATTAGAAACTCATTGAGACTTCTTTAATGCTAAAAGAACACATTAAACAGTGTTATATAAACTGTTAACATGTCACATGATCGATTAAGTCCTTAAAGGCACATCCTTTATTTTTATTTGTATATTTTTATATTAATTCACTCTTAACATCAAAAGGTACTAAAAAGTTAAGTTTTTTATACATAATTATTTCTTGTTGAGATTATATTACACTTCATTTTTACTTTAACATTGCATTTTTACTTTGACATTACTTTTATGGGAATTTTCACAATTTTGATGATTTTAAAGGATGTGCCTTTAAGGATTTGAGTGTTTGATCATGTGATATGTTAACAGTTTATATAACGCTGTTTGATGTGGTGTTACTTTAGTTCTGAAGAAGTCCCCAGTGAGTTTTGCATTGGGGATGAAAATCTGTGTTTAGAACAACTTCTGCCTCTGCCTTAACAGATCTTTATGCGTACCCTGGTACAATAAACACTTCACTTTATTTACACCGTGACTTGTTCTGCAGTAATTTCTCCTTTTCCTGTTGGCGTGCTTTGTTTGTGATTGATTGTGAAATTTTACCAGTATACCTGTGCCTCTGTCATTTTGGATTAAAGAAAAAAAGATCTGATATGGTGCAATATTTATGCAAAGGTGAAAGCAAAACTAATCAATACAAAAAGAAGTTCCAAAGATATCTGAAGAGAAATACAGGCAAAGACATCCAGATATGGAAAATTTCATAGTACAAGAAATAATATTACAAAGGGGGAATGTAGAATAGGAGATTAGTAAAGTAGAAGTTTAACAGAAGCTGAGGTTGTGGAACACCTGCAACGTGAATGATTTAGTATAGAAAGTCTAACACAGGCTATGCCACAGCTTGATGGAACAATGAGCCTCCAAATTAAGGAGAAACAGTTGGAATGGGTGACATCTGAAGAAGAAATATGGTCATGGGAAAGCAAAAGAGATTTGATATGGTTCAATATTTATGCAAAGGAGAAAGCAAAACTAATCTATACAAAAAGCAGCATCAAACATATTTGAAGAGACATACAGGCAAAGGCATCCAGATATGAAAAAATTTACAATACAAACACTAAGGGGGGAGTACAGAAGAGAGTTTGTAATGGAGAAGTTAAAGAAATATAAAATGAAGTTATGGGGTACCTGTGGAGTGAAGGATTTACTGTAGGATTCCATCTAAGAAAATCTCACAGCAGGATGGAACAATGAGTCTCCAAATTGGGGGAGGGGGAGACAGTTGGAATGGGAGGCATCTGGTCACCTGCTACTTGAAGATGGTCTGGAGCCTTCAGTGGGAAACCAGTACAGGGTTCAGCTGGAGTTGCACAGTAAGGGATGGAGCAGGAAACGGTGGCAGTTCTGCCACAGTCAGTGTTGTGGACTGATATGCGAGTGAGTTCCCATATGAAAGAACAATGGACAATGCAGCTGAAGAGAACATGTCACAGAAAGATGTTGTGGAACTTTCTGTGGACTGCCCATAGCAAACTGAAAACAAAAAAAATGTCCCTCAGCTTAGAGGAAAATTATCTGAGAGAAGAGTTGCTTAATTTAATAGAGATGGATAGACATATTAAGATTGAGGGAACAAATAGATTACAGGAAGTAAATAAGACCCAAAATGTTAGAAGTCTGATAAAACAGATGAACACAGTAATCTAGACTATTAACAGAAAATCATGTGATATAACAGAAATAAACAGGATACATTACTGTGCTAAATTAATAACAGATATAGTCTTACCACAAAAAATGCACAGCAATAAGGGAACAAAAATGCCATCATGCAATCATCAAATAGAGAAAGCCATAAAGAATTAAGACAAGAAGTGTCAGTGTTAGAAGAGTGTAGAAGAGGGAACAGGTCAACAAAAATCCTTAGAATGATAGGCATGATAAAAGCAATGCAGAGTGTCAGAAAAGAACAGGATCTATCATACACTACTGCAAATAATAAACTAAAGATATCAGCACAGGTATAAAAACGTAGAAAATATACAGGTAAACAAAAAGGAAAAGTACCAAATAAGCAATTAATTGGTGACCAAAACAAGTTTTATAGAGAACTGGGAAACAAAGCAAAAGGAATAGAAACACCACCAAAAAAAGACAAAAATGACACATTTTGGAGAAATATTTATGAAGACCCTACCTAACAAAGATGCTGAATGGATAGAAGAAGTAAAGAAACAGTAAGGAGTTCAAATATACAGGGTATGAAATGGGATGAAGTAACGGTCAGAGAAATAGAAACAAAATTAAGAAAAGACCCTAAATGGAAAATCCTAGGCCCAGTTGCAGTACCCAATGTCCGGCTGAAAGTATTAACATCTTTACATGAAGATTTAGCCCTGAGTAACAGCTACTTGTATACACCTCCCAGACAGACACTGATCTGGTTAACAACAGGAAAAACAATACTACTTAAGAGTGAACCTGCAAGCCATACTAAAAACTGTAGACCAATAACTTACCTTCTGACAATGTGCAAACTATATACTGGAACTGAGAGTTTAGAGTCATTTAGAAGAAAATTCCTTCATGGCAATAGAACAAAATGGTAACAAAAGAAAGTCTTGTGGAACAAAAGATTATTTGTTGTTAATTATACAATGACTGGCCATTAATATTCTCAAACGAGTATTCTGATTGGCCAGCCCAACCAGCGTGTCTGTTCTAAATCCGAGAATATACCAACTGAAAAAGGTCCAGTCACCCAGACTTTTTTCCGTTGGTGTATTCTGTAAGTTTTTTAATTATTTATTTATTTTTTTAAAAACAAAAATACAAATAAATCTGTAGTCCTGACTGAACATATGAGAAAGACAGCATGAAGACAATACTAGGAAAATCAGGTACATTATTTAAAACGAAAAACACATACCTGATTTTCTTTGTATTTCCTTCATTCTGTCTCTCTCCTACCACTAAACTGTCCGAAACATTTTTTTTTTTTTTATTAAAAAAAAAAAAAACGGACCACAGAGACCTTCTTTTCTGCATTGCTTTCTTTGAAAAGTACTGATGTACTGGATATGCATGGGAACGCAAGTCCCATATGCATGTGCAGTACATCAGAAAAAGCCCCAGGATACTGGAAACATGTGGAAGGACAGCACAGCACTGGTATACAAAGATGTTTATTTAAGAAAAGTAAATATTTTTTGTCTTAAAGAATGTCATTGTATAATAACAATAACCGACTCTGTGGTTGTGGTATATTAAGATTTACTCACGGCTGGCTTTATTTAATCACTCAGGCTTCACCCTCATGATTAAACCACACCAACAGTGGGCAAATCTTAATATACCACACCGGCGACATTGGTTATTACTTAAAGCCATAATGGAGAATTGTAAAAAGGGGAAAAATGTAAGTATGGCATGGATGGATTGCAAAAAAAGTATTTGACAGTATCCCACAGTTGTTGGATAAAGAAGTGTTTACAGATGCATAAATACACCCTGCTCTGATCAATTACATTACACGTGACCATGAAACTGTGACAAACCACTTTGCAGCTAAACCATGATAAACGGCAAATTATTATCCCAAGGATAAGAATTCAGAGGGGGAGGGGGTATTCCAGGGTGACATTTTGTCACCATTGCTGTTTTGTCTTGATCTTAACCCATTAAGCTGTCTACTTAACAGATTAGGTCAAGGTTACAACTTGTCTCCCAGAAAACATCCAAGTGTAAACACTTATCTTTTTTTTCTGGATGACTTAAAACTATATAGTTAAGATGAGGAGTTGAAAGCACAACTGCAATGGTTAAAACATTCTCGGATGATATAGGAATGTCATTTGCTATTGAGAAATGTGTGAAAGCAACATTTAAAGCAGGAAAACTGCAGCACAGAAAATATCAATCTGAGACAGGAATGAGATATAAAGCAACTTAAGCAGGAAGGAGTGTATAAATATTTGGGAACTGATGAAGGATTGACAATAAAACATGAACAAATGCAAACAAAACTTAGTAAGAAATACTTCATAAGACTAAAAGTTATTTTGAAAACAGCCCTGACATCCAGGAACAAAGTTTAAATTATAAGCCAATTTGCTCTTTCTGTTTTAACTTACAGTTTTGGTGTAATTGACTCACCCCAAAAGGTATTGAATCAGTTGGACAAGAAAACAAGAAAAATGTTTCGCTCTTATCAAATGATTTATAAAAGACAGTGTCTACCAAGATTATATAGTCCTTGTTCTGAAGGAGGTTGGGCCTTCTAGAAATTGATTGCATGTATAGATCTGCAGTTGTAGGACTGCATACATATCTGCTAACCTTGCAAGATCCAAATGTAGTGAACGTTTTACAACATGAGGAGAAGGTCTAAGATGACGTTTCTGCTTAGTTTAGCAGAGGCATTCAGTTGTCAAGTGGGAATGGAAATCAAACCAGAAGTAGATAAAAATCAGACAGCAACTGAATGTGCCAAAACACAAAAGAAAGAATATAAGCAGGATTAGATGAGAAGAAAAGAAATTCAGAAACGCCATAAATATAGTGGCAAGAAGCTAAACTCCTGGAAAACCTCATGTTGATCAGGATATGATGCAGGAATGGTTAAGGAGAGGTGAATTTAAACCAAAAGATGAAAGGTTAATATTGGCGGCTCAGGATAGTGGACTACTTATACATTGGTTTACAAAGTCCATTGAGCATGTGGGAGAAACAGACAAATGTAGGTTCTGTAAAATAGAACTGGAAACAGTCATACATCTTGTTGCTAGGTGTGATATACTAATAGCAGAGAGCCTGTATAATTAAAGGCATAATAATGTGGAAAGACTGTTGCGTTGGGGACTGTGCAAACATTATAATATTGAAGTAGCTGAAAAACATTGAATCATTAACCACAAAGCGTTATACGAGAATTATGAAGTTTGCAATTCAGAAAATAGATGTGAGAAAGCCAGATGTAGTCATCCTTGAAAAGAAAACAAAAGTAGCATTGGTCATTGAAATTGCTACACCCAGTGATTATAGTGTCTTACATGCAGAGTGACATACAGTCCTAAAATACCAGGATTTGCAGGCAAAAATAAAAGTAGTGTAGAAGGAAGGTACCCAGACAGTTCCAATAGTAGTAGGAGCAATGGGTCTTAAAAAAATGTACAGTTGTATTTAGATATGCTATAGATACATCTAACTCCTTATGAATGGCAGAAGGCGTCAGTTCTGAGCACATTGCTGGTGCTGCAAAAGGACTTTCAGCTAATATCAAAGTTTGAAACAATACTAATTTCATGAACTTTAATCATACCCTAGCTTAGGAATGGGTTCCATTCCTGATATGGTATTAGAAATCCGGAAGACTTGGAGAAATGAAACCAAGAGAAACAACACCAAATGTACAGTCTTATGACATTTTATGTGAATCGCAGCCCATACTTTCACTCTGCCTCTCAAAACCAGAGTATCTGGTGGCAAGTGGGTGCCAAACTTGAATATGACTTTACCATCCTATCTGTTGGTTCCTGTAAGAACATAGGAAAACTCCAGTCTTTCACAAATAAAATATGTTGATTCATCAGAGACTCTCTGTCAAGAACATCGATATCTCAGTCTCATTAAACAACAAAGCTCACCACAAAAAATTCCCCCAGTACCATAAAGACTCACTCCCACACTAGTTCCATCTAGAACCCTCTAAAACCAAACCAACACAGCACTAATCATGCATTTTCAATTCTGGTACCTAAGCTATGGGAATCACTCCCTTAGTGTCTAAAAAGACCTTTCTTATTGCTCCAAATTTAGACCACAATCCAAGGCTTATTTCCTTACACAACCCAGTGTAAATGCTTTCTGGAGAGCCACATAACCTAACCGTTCCTGCCCCTCTCATACCTTTCTTTAACGATCTCATCCCCCTCTTCCTCAGCTCAGGATTATCACATCCATTGTCTTTTTTGCAGTTGCTTGTAAATACCATGTATATAGAGTCTGATTCACCTCTCATTGTGAGTTGAATGTAAGACCTGCTAGTTTCAATTCTTATTTGTAACTATCATGTAAATAATATATAGTTCATTGTTTCTTTTCTAGGTGAATGTGTGACAAAACATGCTTTGTGATAAACTGTTTATTGTTTTTATTCATATCAGTATTTTTTTCTGCAACTGTAATTGCCAAGATTGTGCGTGAAATTAGTCCAGTGAGATCAGTTAACTACCCCGGTAAACAAACTTAAGTAGATAAAAAAATGTCCCCTTTACTCCATGAGTTTTTAATAAGCTCATTGTCAAAAAAATTACATTAAAATAAATAGGTAAATAACTCAGGCAAGCGTCGACAGAGTGAGAAATAACATCCAATGTGTAGAAAATCCAAGCAATCCGGTCTTCTGAAACAGATAAATCAGTTTATTGCACAGATGAACCACAATAAGCGCTTATCTACACATTGGATGTTATTTCTCACTCTGTTGATGCTTGCCTGAGTTATTTACCTATTTATTTTTCTGTTTATAAGCAAGCGTGCTGTGGCAGTAACCAGCATTTTTATTTATATAAAAAAATTACATTGTTCATCCAGATACATTCAGATATCATCCTCTTCCGATATATTTGAAGAAATTGTAAAAATATATGTTTCTTTCAATTGCCTGTTAGAACCAGAACATGAAAGTTTCACCAAGTTTTAATATCAGCTGTGCTATGAAACACAGTTATGAATTAATTAGACAAACCATGGCCAAGAAGGTAATTTCCATAGGTTTATAGTTTCATAGGTTAAGTACTACACTAGCTGCACTAATGGGCCATTTTAAGCTTAGCTAATTTCCCCTTTTGTGCTTGAATTAACCTATCCTGTTTGGTGTTACATTGGTCTTACCCACCCCATGGTCGCTAATGACATATTACTCCAAATGAGAATAAATGGGATCATACTACAGGTAATTTGAGGGGACCCATGCATGGGCTAAAGCATTTAAGAGCCGCATCTGTCCATTAGTAGTACAGGGACAGTCCTGGGGTAAATTTTCTGTTTCCCATCCAGAGATCCAAGCTACTCTTGAGTATAGATAGTGATGACCTTTATACATTGCTGGGGAGTCTGTTCCAAAACAGCAGTACCCTCTGTGAGATATAGCTGTCCCTCCAAACCATTCTGTTCATGTTGCAGAAGAGGTTTAGATCA
>NC_056739.1:1789037503-1789050003 GCF_019279795.1 Protopterus annectens | reverse complement strand
AAGAGTCAGTTATTGTGGGAATTCCTTCAGCTTATCACTTTACATGTTTAATACATTTCTTTTTGCTGTTCCATTTTGTTTCATGTATTCTTGTTTGTGTAAAACAGCACGGCTGCAGTTTTGAAATATTTGAGTTTCATTATTTTGTTTGTAAGAAGTTGTTTCTTCTACTTACTGTTCTATGGTTTGCTTGCCAGTTGTGCCTTTTATTTACTTGTACCTAAAAAATATATTGTAAGTATATATTGTAATTTTACATATACACCACAGGGAAAATTGGTATTTCTTGAACATCAAAGCTGTGACTGAGATGCCTTAAAATCTGGAGAAAAAGTTCCACAAAGTGTAGCCAGTCTCATTTGAGACTTCAAAGTAATCAAACACTTATAACTTGTTTAGAAATCAATACTTCTGAATTGAAAAATAATGGATATTAAATAGATGAACACTTTCAGCCTTAGCAGAGCTTCATAGGTAAGCCAGTTGGAAACATGTCCCTTTTCCAGGGTGACCCAAGAACGCTGTCTGATTAACTGATGTGCTCAGAGTCACATAAGAAAATGGAGATGACAGGAATCAAACCCCGTACCCTTGACTACAGGCAGCTTCTCATTAACAGCTTAGTGCCTTAATGGAATGCACAAACTACTTGTTATCACATTTCCCGGGAAATGCAGTTTGTGCAGCGTATTTCATTGAATTGCTGATGGTTGATTTTAACATTGTTCTGTATTACATCAAACTTATTTAGTTAATGTGTACAGAAAAAAGTAAAACTGGATCATGTGTGTGTGTTTAAATTCTGTTCATATGACTCTGTGTGTCAGAAGTGGATTTACATACAGTGTGATGTTGGCTGTTAGAGCAAGATCTTTAAAACAGAGGGGTAAGGAGATTTTTCTTATTCCTCACTGTTTTGCGATCTTGGAGTTTGTATATTTAATTAACAGGATGTGTTGGAGCATTACTCCTACTAGGAGGATGTAGTAGGGCACTATTTTTTTCAAATATTTTTAGTGTTTGTGTTTTTAAATTTAGTAGGTTTGGCATACTTACTGAAACACTGAATTAATTAAATTTTACGTTTCTGTAGATTTGTGTAAAGTGCCTCTTCTATGACAATGGGCAGTCAAACAATGGAAAGAAAGATCTATTTAGAAAAGTGTGTGTGTGTGTTTGTGTGTGTGTACATGCACACATTTGCAGGTCAGAAAGAACAGAAACTAAGTATAGATGCATGTGCAATAAGAGACTCAGTTTAATGCAATAACATGAAACGATCTGACTGTAAAGTTGATTTTTTGCATACAAATTAATAACCGTATTAGATCAATGTGGAAAATGTATTTGTTTCAATTAACCATCACTGTTTTAACACTGTAAATTAATTTTTAATTAGTGCTGTTTTTAATTGATAGTATTTAGTATATAGATGCTTTAAGAAATCTAATACTGACAGTGACACTTGGAAGGGTCTGACGATACCCAAAGTGTTAGCATGACTTAAATATGGAGATGAATTCCAATGCAGAACGTTTTGAAATATACAAGCAAAAAATGCTTGCAAGACTTGACAGCTGCACATATGTTTTGTAACCGTGTACTCTAAATGCTGAAAGGTAGATAAAGTCGTTTGTCTGTGAGGTATATTCCTAAATGCCAAGTTGTTTTACTTTTTTACATTGTAATTCTGTCCTCGTTGCCATACTTAAGTAATATTCTCTAAAATCTGCATTATATTTATTGCAATTGTCTGTGATTGCTGCACAAATTAGTGGTGGGTGTACATTGTGGTACAGATGCTCATGAAAGCTGGACTCAGATTCTCTCAGTCGCTACAAATAACATTTGTAGGGGCTAAAGTATAGTCCGCATGTGTTGTAACACAGGAAATGCACAGCATTGATGTTGGTGGGAAACAATTAATTAATACCTCCTCGTTCAAGAAACATTATAATAAGTCATATGTATTCATTAGTTACGTAAACATTGTATCTCACTGGCCCATTGATAGTGTAGTTGGAGCTATTTTAAAAATCATTACATATATTTACTTGTAACTTGTTTAGGTATATCTGATGAACTGTATAAGTGTGTTAATTAATATATCATTAATCTCCTGTCATCACAATGTAAGACAGAAATATCTGCTGTACATCTTATCTGTAGTACATGACACTCTGGCATGTTTGCTAAATTATTTTCAATCTTAAAATGGCCACCCATTTTCAAGGTAAATAGGTTAGTTGCAAGATTTGACACCCTAGTTGTATTATAACCTTTTTAACCATAGCATTATGGGTAATCATGTAGTGTTACATGTCCTCTAAATTTCTCTGAGATTTCTGTAAACCCCTTACCTTGTACTTGGCATATTACATTTAATTGCTATAGTTATTTGTTTGCTTTAACTTGCCATATTATGTCTGTTTTATGACATATTGTTCGTCAGCTGCCCAGTCTATAAAACCATTTATGTCATACTGTGAAATGGAGCTTTCAAACAAAGAAAGAAAGAAAGAGAATTAACAAGGGGTGCAGGGAACTACACAGACTAAAGATCATGACGACTTGAGGTACAGCTTTACGGGGAAGTTGTAATTATTTATTAGATACCACAGAATGATTTGTTTTGCATTTCCTTGTTGTAGCCTGTAGCCCAGAAACTTAACTGTCAAATATATTTAATAAATATACAGAGAATAAGAAAAAAGATGACATAAATATTACCTAAAACAAAAAATTTTGATATCCATGTTTACTGGCATGTGTCCTGACCATGCATTAATGGATTTACTTGGATTAATCACATGATATTTAATCAACATGCAATTAATCAGCAAGAACAGCATCTAAGCCTATATAAATACACTCCGACACCTAGCACATTACAAAATGCTGCTAAATAATTGTTCTTGCATAGAGAAGGGCTCTGAGCATCCTATGATACAGGGACAAAGACCTTTTATTCTCAATTTCTGTACACATGTGCTAACTCCAAAATCACACAGAAGTGGTCAAAAGGGAAAAATGTAAGACAAAAATAAACCTCACCTTTTTCTCCTTCTATGAATCTTGCAAAACCAAGCTGAAAGCCCCCAGTCTGTGACATAGCCAGTCCCAGTATGCAGAAACGATTGTAACAACAAGCGATCATTCTCTTGTGATGTTTTAGGACATGAAGCACTTTACCCATAATGCTACTGTTAAAAAGGTTATAATATAACTAGGGTGTCAAATCTTGCAAATAACCTATTTACCTTGAAACTGGGTGGCCATGTTTGTTTGAAAATAATTTATAAAATCATGATATATTGTCAGTAGTTCCTGACCTTCCAGAACACATCACAAATCATTCTCCTGACAGTATCAAGTGTCCTATGTCTCTATAGGGAAATCTATTTAGGGAAGTTGCCTAAATGGTTTTGTGACTTCTTCCCAGAATAATGGTGAGACAGGAATGTTTGTAATGGCCAGCTATGGGATAAAACAGCACTGCCTGAATCATAGAGTCCATAACCAAGGCCACTCTGGACTCTGTTATTATCCTTTTCCAGAAATAGAGACATCAGGGATGATTGTATTACGTTCAGGAGGGTGGGGTCTGCATGGGGTATGGGTAACAAGTCCTACATAAAAAAAAAAAAATTAGTATCACTTCCTTTAAAGCTCTTTATGATAAATATCCTGGTACACCTAAATTATATTTGTATAATTATGAACTTTAGAATGTAACAGGCACATCTTGTATTTAATTATTTGACTGCGTCATTTATCTATGACCCACATTCTTACACATCTGTCCTATTGAACAAACTTGAACTTCCAAGTATTACATAGTACCCCAAGGTTATGCAACCTCAGAGCTCAGTATAGTAAGTAATGGGGTACAGAACTTTGCCCTCCTCATAAAACTCATGCAGGTTTGAATCCTCTGGATGGATTGGCCTTATAGATTGTGGTTTGCTGAAAAGTGACACAATTGACTGTAGCACAACTGCATATTGTGTAGACTGCAGAGACAGATCAGTAGTAAAACATCTTCCTGTTTGTAATTATCAACTTCTTAAGCAGTAATAAAGCTCAGTGGTACTTGGTATTTGGTACGCAATAGCTTCTGTGAAGTTCTCGTTTCTTTTTCTTGTTCTACAGATTATTCCTGACTGTACAGACAAGCTAACATATTTCCATTCATTATACAGATGTGAGGGTAGTATTTCAGCTACTTTTTTTTCTTCTCCATGTCCATGTATTTACCCCAAAATGCCTCTCTCTCTCTGTGTATGTATATATATATATATATATATATATATATATATATATATATATATTATCTATATATCACACCAGCTCTCACCTTCGAGCTAACGAAAAAACAACCAACACAGTATTATATTCAGATACAACAACAGTTGTAACCTTGAAAAAAGGCTTGTAAAGCCAGGGGCTAGATTCAGGATGCCTGAATACTTTTCTCCCTTTGGTTTTCAGGTTTTCAGGCCTTTATTAATGTTCCCTTCTTCATGAACTTGATACATTTGAAGCTTAAACTTCTAGAGAAATAATCTGCTTGTATGAGTAAACTTCCAAGGATTCCATGTTTTCTGTCCATTACAAATTATTTGCAGCTCTCTCCTACACACATACACACACACGTTATTCATTTTAGTTGTGTATTTATTTTTATTTACTGACAGGGAGATTCCTGTTGTACAGAATCTATTTTCAGCAGAACAAATCTGTGAATACAGGTTAAACTTTGGGTAGTTGTTTCCAATTAAATATTTAGAGGAATGCAATAAATATAAATGTCATATGCTCATATTTTCATGTGACGCTGTCCTGGTTACTAACCATCCGTCTTCATTTTCTTCCCCTCTGTAATGTTTGTCTGGCTGTGTTTTTTTTTTTTCCTCAGCTTCTGAGTTTTCTCAGCCTTTATATATGTTTACCACCAATTAAAATGTCTTTGTTTTCTTTCTCCAGCACTCTTCATGGATGTCCATGATATTACCTACATGTATCTCATGATATTTCTCTATATATTTCATAATGTTGCCTGTTTCTACAAGTTTGTGTGTTTCTTAGTCATACTTGGAAAAATAAGATGTCTGCCTTGTAAACATACCTGATCAGCAAAAGCCATGCAAACACATGTTGCAGTATTTTTCTTAACATAAAATACAAAGCCCTCTTGTAATATGCAGTAAGGCACTGATTAAAGTAAACCTCTTATGAATAATCACTTGCTTATTTTTCAGATGCCTGCTGGTTTATTTTTATAATGTGCAAAGCTATTTTATGTGAATTTTCAGTTGCAATAAAAATCTTAAGTATGAGAAGCAGATAGAGTTGTTACCCAGTTGTGTGCAGCAGTTTGAAAGACAAGCGTGTTACTGGATTATGAAAGGCTAACAGGCAAATACTACAACACAAAATAAACAACTGCAGAAATAAACATTTTTATATAAACTCCAGCATTTATTTGATCTCGCACCAGGAAGAGAAATGTAGAGTGCGTGAAACTGAAGAAATGTAATTCAGAATGATCTTTCAAAGTGTAACTTTCTGTAATTCTGTGCATTAATATTGGCATTCCACTAATGATTTATGAACTGCAGATTGACAACTTTGATTGTACAGTAACAAGCAAGGTAAATATACACATACAGATAGATGTATACATACATGTAATTAGGTATATATACACATACAGATGTATACATACATACTTGTAATAAGTTATGTATATATACACATACAGATGTATATGTACATGCCTGTAATTAATTGGCTATCTATACACATACAGATAGATGTATACATACATGCTTGTAATTAGATAGGTATATATACATATACAGATGTATACGTACATACGTGTAATTAGGTAGGCATATATACATATACAGATGTATACATGCATACTTGTAATTAGTTAGGTATATATACACATGGGTCTAGGACACATACTCGACTAGCATATGTCCGCATCACAAAACATCGAACACATATACACGAAAGCACTTAACATCAAAAAGCGCTTCCGTGTATGTGTAGTTCAAAAAAAAAATCTACGTTTCTGCAGGGGTGCCCCCTGCACCCCCCACACCCACCCTACTTTATTATTCTCACTCCGAGATTGCACTACAGTGGGGAAAAGGGAATTTTCCCTTACCCGCACTGTAGTCTGATCTATGAAACAGGCACACATACACGGAAGCGCTTGTCGATGTTAAGCGCTTTCATGTATGTGTGTTTATTGTTTTGTGATTCGGACATATGCTAGTCGAGCATGTGTCCGGATCACATACACATATAGATGTATACATACATACTTGTAATTAGTTAGGTATATATGTACCTATATAATAATTGTTATACAACATCTGTTTTTTATAAATATTTTGATACAAAAAAGCTATTAGCTGAGCTATTATATGGAAATAAACTGTATTTCCTCACAATGTTTGTGTTCTAAACTTGTCCACAGTTGCTGTCTCCGGGTCAGCAGGCATTTATTTGCTGAGTTCCTATGTTACAGCTTCTGAACCTTATTTAAAATGATAGTCATGTTACAAACAATCTTTCTGTATTCAAACTAAGAATATCTTTTAAAGTAACAAAGATAGCACAGTTGTAACTGTTATCAAAGGTATCTGCCAAAACAGTGCTGCAATATTTCATTCACTGATAATTTTCAGGTGTTTGTAAAGTGGTAAATCAAGGTACAGAATGTCTTTATTTTTCTATTATGGTACAAAATGAGAATGTATTTAAAATAAAAGACTATGATGATGCTGTGACTATACATATTCCTGAAAATATCTGTAAAACTGATGGTAGTGTGTTTATACATGCCATTTATTTTTTCTGCAAATGGAAAAATATAGCAGAATGCTGCTCCATTTTTGACGAATATAAATAACTTAAATTGAAGAAAATTGCAGGATATTATAAGCAGTGAAGTTATTCAGCATAATATCAGTTGTAATATGTTCACTTATCTTAAACACACATTTGATTAATATCAACAGTTTAGTGTTAATAACTTCAAAACAAAAAGCAGGTTGGGTAGTGCATTTGCAAATAATATTCAGTATACATTGTGCAAAATTCATAATGCATCATTTTCATATACTTTTTACATTTTTATTTGCCTAACAAAGAAAGCAAAATATCCATATTTTACACGTATTCTGTTTTATACAACTTCAGTGCCTGTTCCTTGTGTGCACGTTATATATTGCTATAGTTATATAGTTATATTCACATATAGATAAGTATTTGTGTGTGTAATGGACTCCCTGGATTAAACATGGCTCAGTCATAGTCATGGTTCATGCTAAAAGCATATTTGTACACTTTTCTACACACTGACAGAACCACCGGATAACTGCAAACTAAGGAACTGTGGTGGATTTATTTGCTTTCCTAATGGCAGTCTGACATTCTTTTTCAATTATTATTTGATTAAACAGCATTGTCTCACACAGATTTAGTTAAAGTTAAGAAAAACTAATTAAAACATCAAAAATATGGTATGAGAGCATGATGTTTCTTAAGTATGACATGATACTACCCACAATTCTCTAAATGGATAATAGAAAGTAAAAATAAATGTTTTTTGTAGCCAAAAGCATAACTCACAACTTGTGCCTAACACATGATGAAAACACAGGTCACAAGCTAGGATCAATCAAAAAATGCAGGAGTATACCAGAATCCATCCATCCATTCATCCATCCATCCATCCCTCCATCCATCCATCCATCCATTCATCCATCCATCCATCCATCCATCCATCCATCCATCCATCCATCCATGCATCCATGCATCCATCCATCCATCCATCCATGCATCCATCCATCCATCCATCCATCCATGCACAATCTCTTTTTCCCAATTTGCACATGGGATCTGGGTGTCACCTCAACAGTGGCAATCGTCTAGAGCCAAAGTTGACACTGCCAGGTGGCTAGCCCTGCTGCCAAATAACCAAACCATGTGCACTGTCTAATCTAATTATGAATGTGGAGAACTGAAGTGTCAAGGGAAAAATGACATACAAAAAAATAAGGACGAACATCTGACTATCAATAAACAAATTCAAGACTTAAGTCAATGACAGACATGTTATAAGGGAACAAAACCTTTCACACCAAATAAAAGCAGCACACAAGCAGGACCAATGGTGACAGATGAGGTCTGAGACTTGGGTGTGAAATGGTGCCCACTGAACTGAGTATGCCTTTCTGACAGAAAGATCAGAGGTCTGAAGCAAAACATTCTGTGAACAGAAATTGTTTCAACGGTAACTTGGTACTGTGTGACATCCCTGGTTGGAAGTGACCAGCAGCAGGACATATATCTTAGCACTTCATATCAGAACGCACACTGGGCAGTAGGATGTACTCATTATAATAGAAAAACAGTTTTCCTTAAAGCATTGCATAATACACTAAGTGAATAACAAAAAAAAAAAAACAACTGGCTTTACCTACATAATGTAGCCAGCCATTATAACCCATGGATGTTTTATAATCCACAGATATTTGATGTATGTACACATCCACTTATTAAAATAACTCTTTGTTTTTTGTTGGCTGATTATCATGTTTTGTCACAACCTGAGTAACTGTACGAATTAATAAAAATGGAGAAAGTAGTACTCAAGCAAAAATTGCAAATAGGTCTTCCCAGAATTATTCGGTCAAGAAATAGACTACAAAAGAAGTACTAAAACAGAGATTTTATATTTAAAATCAGCAGACTGCATATAGATAAGCTAGTGCTTGTGGGTTAAATAAAAAATGTCACCACGGCAGACTATTCCATATACAAAGGCATAACTACACTTATGAAACCATTAGTAACAAACTATTAATCAGTTCATGTGGTAGTTTCACACACACACACACACACACACACAGGGAATTAATGGCATTAGTCGATTTGGTGTTGCTTAATGTCGACATAGTAATGTTGAATGTCACAGTATCGACACATTTTGCACATGTTCCGAGGTTGCTCCATGGAATATGCATTTATACAAACAGTGTTTTTTGCAGGGCGAGGATTCATCCTGCATCCCCTGCTAATTATATATACAAACTCTGAGAATGAACAGTCACTGAGGAAGGGGCTATCAACACCATTAGGTGAAAATAGTAATTTAGGTTTCTTCCCTATGCTTTCAACATCATAAGCTTCCCTTGGTAGTACACTTCTTTTCATAAAAATAAAACAACCATTATTGAAAAGGACTGTACCTTACTAGTGTAATTGTAAACTGCACAAAAATTGTAACACAAACCAAATCTATCCAACATTTACATTTGTTAACAAGGATGGTCAGACTGAGCTGACAACCTCCTTCCAGTGGAGTCCCAAAAAGAAAGCTTCACATACAATATAATTATCAGTGCCATTACAGTCATTTAATCAACACAAAGGCAGTTGTGAAAATAGTAACATAGAAATTAGTATGCAAATATATGAAAAATCAAAAGATGTTATGTTTTAAAAATGACTAAACCATTATTTGTACATACATCATATGTACAATAATAACTACAATATATGATTGTGTACAATATACACTAGTTTCAGTATATATAATTATTTGACAACAGCGTAGCCCTATACTCTCTCTCTCACACACACACACACACACACACACACACACACACACACACACACACACACACACACACACACACACACACACCTCTTATTGTGAGTGTATTGGAAGAATGAATGACAGAATGTTATTTTTGTAAAGAGGAAGCTCCCCGAAATACACATAACTGTTCCAACCCTGAAGTCACACAGCCTCAGGGCTAAAGAAGATGGTTAGCTTTCTAGAAAAATCAACATGTCCTTTACTCTGAGTGCACACAAACTGAGTGAGACTATTATTATTAGCAGAGGTAAATGGATGCTTGCCCTTTCAAAAATTCCATTATAGAAATCAGTTCTCTGATACAGTTGCCAAAAGTTTCAAACGTGCAGTTGTGTGACTTATTACTTTCTGAGACAAATAAGATGGTGCAATATTACTGCAAAGACCATCAAATAAACTTGGAGCAATTGATATTTGTATGCAGACTGAGATTTCAGAACATCCGACACTGCTGTCGGCAGTCAGAATTCTTCAGTATTGAAAGACTTCAGAACAAAACTGATATCCTTTCTGAAAGCCACAGACAGCCTGAAAGTGCAACATTGACTTTCGTATAACTTGGCCTTTACCTGACTGAAGCAGCTACATTCTGCACAGTAATTGTTACTAAGCTTTGGCTGAAATCAGTTGTCGGCGTATCCTCGTGAAGCTATGCCATTCAAAGTTTACCACCTTCTTTGTGCTTACTCCGCCTTGTTCATGCATGTGACAGTTGTTGTTGTGTCTTTCGGCTTTTCCCGGTTATGTGACAGTGCTAACAATTATACTGTGTATATGCTATATTATGAGCCTTCCTTTTACAGCTGAAGTAACTCATTTTGTTATGCAAGTTTATTAAGGTGTGTATTTTATGGTGTCAGTACAAGGCAGTTCTGTGTTGCCGGTGCGTTCTTTCTTTTCTTTCTTAAAAGTGATTTGGGTTGCATTTTTGTTTTTGGTTTCTGGTCCAAGGCAGAATTCAGTCCTTTTGGACTACTCCATTAGTTTTGCTTGAGTTTGGTAATCTGATGCAGAAGTTTAAAACTATGTTTGATATATAACTTTTGTTTGTAGCAGTGCTGGGTTTGATTTTCACATCCTGCATGTGCTTACTGAGAGACCCTGAGATGGTCACTGAACTAAGCAATGTTTCTGGTCTGAGCCTGAAATGGAAGCATTTGAGTCAATGCTGCAAGTTGGCTAACACTTTAGTTTGTTTGTTTGTTTATTTGTGCATGCCCGTATAACTATACCTTTATATTATGCCGTGGATTTCAGAAGTGAGACGTGTCCCAAATGCTGTGATATCATAACACGTGGTGGTATATACAGTGTATATATGCAAGATTTTATAATCAATCCTTTTTGTTGTGAGCCGTTTTAGGCATGGTGTTAATCAGTGCTGTTATATCATGTGGCAGTGTTAACTTGTCTTGAACACTTAAATGCATGCGAAGCAAATACAGAGCAGCATCTGTTTACTTAAATGAGTCTATTTAATTAATATATCAACTAAGGAAGCCATCTAGGAATGGTCCTTTTATCCCATCCAGGGCACAGAATGTGCAGAACTGTGGCATTTCTTAACTAGGGGAAAACATCAGTAATCCCATTTGGGAATATGCTACATTTCTAGCAGTTGGCCAAATTTGTTTAGCTATGAAGATTTTAGGAGCAAAAGGTTCTGCCACCATATACTTACCTCGGGGCAAATCTATGGAATGTTTTTCTGCCTTAAGGTTTCTATTACTCCAAACTGGGACATCTTTGATAAAATGGGTGTAACATTTTTGGTATCTTCTATAACTGTTGCCAATTTGAAAATATGGTCCTTAAGGAAGTGTCTTTATTTTTCCCTCCTACTATACAGATCACTAACCTTGAAGTAAGTTAGTCTGGCTTTAAGGTTGGAAGTCTCCAGGTGACTTGACAATGGTGGAATCACATGCAAAGGCTAACTATCCAGATTGCTGGTCGTGGCAGTGGACGCTATGCTACATTAGAAAAAGCCTATAGCAAGGCATAGTCTACTTAGCTGAGTATTCCTACTTTTTCCTGCACATCTCTCAGAAATATTACTGCTGAAAGAGGGAAGAATAAATATGTTATCTGTATAAACTAATGCTTCAAATACAGAGCTGTATATGCTTTACTTAAAGCCAGAATTGCTGCACTTGAAATTGATGCATAGATTTCTTTAGTATATGTGTATGTGCTTGTGTGTACAAGCATGTGCAAACATGTCTGTACGATTGTCTCTCTCACACACACAACATGCACATACACAGATACACACACACTAACCCAAAACAGAAACAAATACATATGCAAAATGCACACATAAGCAATCTAAATAAAATGCAAAATGATTGATATCTACAGGTATTCCCCCCTACCACGTTATGAAAAATGACATGAATAACTTTGAGTTTGTGGTTGTCATGGTAAAGCAGATTTCTACAAACTTAGACAGATTCATACTTTCATACTTTGTCGTGGATATAAAGAACTGTGCCATTAGCAATGTGTCTTGCCTTTTTCCTACATGTACAAGTATCTCATCTTCTGGGTTGGAAGGGAAAAATGACTGTAGTGTTAGAACTTTATCATGTAATACAACATTGTCTGTGCATAAACTAAACAACTGCAAATGTGTTATCCAAATGTTTGTAGTGCATTACTGTAATTGTTGAAGGCAGTTGAATTTGACTAACATTTGTAATGACTTTTGGTAGAACTAGAGCTTACTGAAGTAGTAATGAGAATTTGTTTATAATAAGCAGACAAATTGTAATGTTTCTGCAGTAGCCCCCCAGATGGGAACACAGTGTTGCCT
>NC_056739.1:1788597503-1788655003 GCF_019279795.1 Protopterus annectens | reverse complement strand
GGTGGAATAATTGTGCATGAATTAAGAACTGTACATATCCATAATACAGAATTCATGAATAGTTGAATTATAAATTATATGTCAGTCCAGTGTATTAATTGTCTTCACATTTTACCAGCCATTGTCCTGTTTTTTGGTTTTGCAGCAACTTCCAAAACTGCTTACTGTAGTCACAACTGACTAGGTAACCTTTCAGTATATTTTTATTTACATTTACAGTCTTTTCTTCTTTTGAGCATTTCTTTTCGGCTTCGTCAGATCCCACATTACTGTAAAAAGAAATACAATTTGTTTCTAATAACTTTAGTTTGACAGTCTTTTCTTCTTTTGAGCATTTCTTTTTGGCTTCGTCAGATCCCACATTACTGTAAAAAGAAATACAATTCGTTTCTAATAACTTTAGTTTGACAGTCTTTTCTTCTTTTGAGCATTTCTTTTCGGCTTCATCAGATCCCACATTACTGTAAAAAGAAATACAATTTGTTTCTAATAACTTTAGTTTGACAGTCTTTTCTTCTTTTGAGCATTTCTTTTCGGCTTCGTCAGATCCCACATTACTGTAAAAAGAAATACAATTCGTTTCTAATAACTTTAGTTTGATGTTTGAATTTCCTCTGTGACCCTGGTCATTTTTCTCCAATACCTGTCGCTCTCTTTCTCTTTCTTTTTACTTCCCAACACATAGATCATAGCCTAGAAGCTTACCTTAAAACTAGGAGAAAGTTCTATAAATAACAGAGCAAAAGTGCAAAATATTCTTTATCTTTGGTGTAAATTTCATTATTGAATGTTTTAGTTTTTTTTGTTTGAGTTTTAACATTCTTAAACTGCATATTCGAACTTGTGTTTTCTTAGTTACCTTAAAACCATCACCACTCTCAAGTCTTGCTTTAATAAACAAACAATTTCTTCAAATTATAAACAATTCTTAATATAATTAATCAGTTTATTAACATCAAAATTCATATCAAATGATTTAGCCTATTCCTTTAATACCCTATTTTCTTAGATAAAGATGCACTGAGTTGGCCATTGAACTGATTTAAAGTTACTTTTTCAAAGAAGGCAATATGTTTACCAGCAGTTTTCAGGTAAACTGTACTACTTGCTTCTGTTTAAAGACAAGTTCACATGACTTACATCTGGAATCATTATCACATGTTTTGGTGTAACTAGGGAGCTATTCATTCCAGGACTCTAGGTAGTGATATGTTTTCTGGATCTTTTTTATGGCGATTTCAGACAAATAAATGCATAAAGGTACTAGAGGAAGCAGACTGTCTGCATGGTGTGATGGGCACTTCAAATGAGGTAGGTCTCACTCTTCCACAAACAAGTTTGATCCATTACAATCTTTCCAATTTAATATATTAATTCAAATGCTAAGATGCTGCTGACAAAAATATTCAATTTCACAGAGTTCTTAGAATCATAGTATGAAGAATCATAGAAAATATAAGGCAACTGGGTCATGTGACAATTTTTGTCTTGCTAGTACATATCCTCACACCTTTTTGAGAAGAGATAGGCCATTCATGGCAGGAGTGAATTTGTGAATACTCATTCAATTCTCTGACACCCTAAAGAATGATGGGCCTATATTATATTCTCAAAAGCTGACAATGTCGAATCTGACATTGTTGACATGAGAATATCGAAGTCTCAGAATCTCGAGCGTGTAAACAGAAATCTCCGTAAGGGGAGATTTCCATTTACTGCAATGTAGTTTGGTTTTGGAGTTGGTATATTTAAGTAGCGGGGGGTGTGGGGTTGCAGGGGGGCTTGTCCCCCTGCTTAAACCCATTACGGTACTTTTTTTCTTTTTGTCTTTTTATAAGGTCGATGTTTGAAGACATCGACCATATGTTCGATATTTTCAAACGTCAATCATATAATATAGACCCAAGGAAGATAGTGTGTCACATTACTTGATCTGCAGGGGAAGTTTTTCAAGAGAAGAGGTAGGCATTGTGTGGTGAATCTTTCTCTCTACCACGATTTGCTGAAGCAGATTCAGATCACTTTCATTTGTGAGGATATAAAACGTCTTGGATTGCTGGATCCCTTATTGGCCAAAAAACAAGGTAAGGATTGCCCCTTGGTGTTTATGAGACACTGAATACAAGGACAGAGCCTCCAGCCTCTTCTAGTAGCTCAGGTCTTTTAGGCCTGTGATGATGTTCGTTACAATCCTTTGGGTTCTATCCAACTGCTTAATATGTATAACAAGACATACCCCTCAGGGACATTGTATTGTATGATGGGCCTGAACACTGTGGAACATAGACAGGTAAGCACTTTTTTGGATCTAAAGGAGATACCCTTTGCAATCAGCAGCACCAGAAAGAAGGACTTTATAGCTATTGTTACAACATGATGGTCAAAGGAGACAGAATTATCTACCCGAGTCACAGGCTCTCTCTCAACATCTTCATTTTTTGGAGTCAAGTGTTGTCTATATTGTTGAGGAGTTGTTTACCATTGCACTTTTTAGCATTCAGGTTGTATCCCATTTTCTGTGGACAAGCTATTAACATGTTATAACTTCTGCATGTCAGAAGTGGATTTAAGGATGACACCCAGTTTAGAGCTATTCACAGACTTCATTAATCATGGATCCTGTTTTTTCATTGGGTGATCAGAGAAGTATATCCCAAATACTAGAGGACATGGTACAGATCCTTGAGAGAATCCACTGATTAATTCAAGCCCTCTGAGGATGCACCTGCCTCCGTGACTGAATGGGTTCTGTCCCTCAGCTAATTTGCTCTCCATATACCTGCATAGGGATCAGTTTGGAGCACATTTAGCTTTTTAAGTATGTTAGCATGTGGCATGGTACCAAATGCTTTGGTGAGGTCAAGATTTGTAGTATGATGACTTTTTATTTTACTGTTATATATTGTTTTAAGTTTTAATGTTATGATTTATTAATTTGTTTTTAAAATTTAATAAAAAGAAAATAGTAAAAAAGATATGCAGTATAGCTTGTGTTGCTCTCTCAGAGACATTTCTCCGATTCAGCAGACATGATATTCCCTTAACAAAGCCAAACTTTGGCAGTTGGTACAGAGAGTTAAGGCTTTAAAATGTAGTTCCTGTGGTACAGGGTTTGATTCCTTCAGCTCTCATTTGCCTATTGTGTGACCTTGACATTACTTCCGGGGTCGCCCCTGAAAAGTTGTTAGGTGTCCACTGGGCTTACCTGGTTAACAAATAGGTTACTTGTTACAGTTGTTGTTGTTGATTATTATTATATAAATTTATGGGGGTCAAGTCTTGTAAGATTTTTAATATCATAGTCGATCAGGTCAGCTATGACTTATTCCATGGCCTTGCAGATGATGCTCTTCAGGCTAACGTCTGTAGTTTTAAGGGTCAGTAATTGGACCACCCATGTGATGTGACATCAATAACTGCAGTGCAGCATACCTCAGGGACAAAGCCTGTAACTAAGTTCACATTCAGTATCTTTAGGTGTGGATTCACCAGCATATGTTTATGCTGTTCAGCAGGCACTCGGATATGTTATCAAGTCCCATGGAGGATGTAGTTTTTTGTTTTGGAAATTACATTTAGCACAGGCATCTAGTCTCTCGGGCTTTGGTTCTGTTTATGCAGGACAGGAAATCTTTTGACTTTTGATGTCAGCTTCACACTACTGCCGCAAGGCCACACATTAAACATCTCTTCTTAGTAGCCGTACTGCTGGATAGTTATAAGTTCATGCATTAATTTCATATCCTTTGCCATCTATCAGCTGTGAGGTTGCTAAACAACTGATCACTCTACCTACCCTTCCTACCTGGAAGGGACACCAAACAAGGCAGTATTATGTCCTCCTGTAATTAGCAGTGACCATGGAGCATCAATACAGGCAGCTCCAGAAGACCACACCTGGAGTAATAGTTTTTGGCTGCTATGAGATTTCTATCAGTATAGTTATATTTCCATATCTGGGTGCTAACATTTACATTTTCAACAGTATTTGTTGAAGCAAAGCTAAAACCCCAGGGAGTATTCAAGCTGTTACCTGGCCTGAAGTAAAAGGCAACATTGATCCCATTAAATTCCCTCCTTTAAGGCTCAGTCACTTTTCCAATACAGCACTGACAAATATTTAGGTGTTTTTATAAGTACCTGTCCAACCCAAACAGCACAACTCAGATATGAAATGTTAACTACTAGGATGCATTGGTTAACTTAAACATGGGAAAAGCTGAATTTGTATTTAAAATGAAAATGGCTGAAGTTAAAAATATTATTATTCCTATGTTAATAAATAAATAAAATAAAAATAAATGTTCCTATGACAGTTCTGAGCTGGTTCTCTTGTGCTGAGGTTTTACCATTGACTAACTCTCAGACGACTCACGTTTAACCACAAGTGGCTGAAAACATGATACACCCAGCAGTCCATTCAACAAGCCAGTACTGTACCTCTTAACTGCCCAAAAGTTTGCAGAATATTCATAAATTTGCCTCATGCTTTGGCCCTGCCCTCCAAAAAGTGTTGATTTTCTGGTAAATCACTGAGGATTACAGCCAGTCAACACTGCCAGATATTAGAGTTTCATACTTTTTATTCTTCAGAAAATGTATGTTGTTCTGTTATCCTTTTAAAGTGAATTAGAATAATATTTAAAACTGTCACTGATTTGGGGCATTTGCCTCAGCATTTTTCTTTTCTATGTCTTTAATTCGTGAGTAAAGCATTTACGATTATGATCAGTATTTCCAGTTTATTACTGCTGAGTCTTTCTTCCTTTAGAAATCCGATGCAATCATTCCACTAACTATTGGTAATATTGTTTTTGGGCTGAAAGCCTTCTCCCTATTCCACTGAGGAGAAAACATGGAAAAGAATGCATCAGCTCAAATCATCAGTACTTGGCGCATAATAAATATGGTCTAATGATATGAGTTGCTTTTCAAAAATGGCATTGCTTCTAGTTCCTATACTTCAGTTTATCCTCTCCACCAATTGACATTCTTATTTTATCATTTTATTTTATCGGGAGTGGGGGTGGGGGTGGGGGTGGGGGTGCTGCAGTGAAAGACACCTTAATGCTGAGATGTAAACCAGAGACATCAAAATACAATAATGAAGTGTTTGATTTACTTGGAATCAGTAATAATTTCTGTGAAGGGTGACATGCGCTATATGGAGAGTAAGTGTTGGGCATTTTTTGTAATTATAGATGAGATTCTGACTATTGTTTCTTTTGAAGATATAAAATGGCTTCATACCAAAAATGTGAAATGATCTTCTCTTTTTTTAAATAGGTTCTTAGAAACATGTTGTCTATTTCCAGGCTTGGACTGAATAGTTTGTCAGAACAGTGGGACTGGTGGAGGGTATTCCTGACTCATTTGAAGGGTCTTCCTCATAGTTTAACTTATACAACAACAACGTAATTGTTACATCTAATATCAAAAGAACTTCTGAAAGAGTTTATATGGCTGTGATAAATCCCAAGTAGTAAAACCACAATGGAGCAGGAGCTGGTGAAATATTCCAAGATCTCCTGAAAGACTGAGTACTGGGAAACGCCTGATGAGAAGATGAGACTTTATAAGCAGGACGTGTAAGTTTGCCTAGGAACAGAACATTACCAGCCCAAGGGATGAGTAACTGAGGACAAATGTTGACAGCAGCAGACTTGGAAAGCATTGCATGAAGCTTCTTTAGCTGTATCTGAAGGGGTCTGTTGCTCTACATCGAAAGAACACTTCTTCGAAATAGAGCAGGAGACCCACACTTCAGCAAAAGATCACTTCAATGAAAGTGCACTTTTGCTGAAGTCTAGTTCCCCAGGCGACCCAAAAAAAAAAAAAAAAAAAAAACACTAAAACATGTTTTTGCAGGGGGGCAAGCCCCCCTGAACCCCCCACACCCCCTACTTAAATATACCAACTCCGAGATCACACTACAGTGAGGAAAAAGGAATATTCCCATTCCGTGCTGTAGTGTGACTGCCGAAGTCAATGTTCGAAGTTTCACTACTTCGAACAAGTGGACTCGGTGAAGTGGGTTTGAGGAACTGAAACTTCGAACACCTGCACGGATCCCATCTGAAATGAGGAGTGGACTAGATCACAGACAGAAATAATGTGTGGCGCATCTACTTGTGCAGATAACCTGAGTGTCCACCCTCCAAGGGATGGAGTCAGTGGTTGAGCACCACTCCTAGAACACTGGAAGATTAACTCTCAGTTTGGCCAGTCCCGATCCAGATACTTCTAAGGGGCCGTCTCCCTAGAAAATCTCTCTAGTCATGAGTGTGGATAGCTCTATCATTTCTTGTAGATCTCACTCATTGCAGTGGGAGAAAGGATCTGTTCAAAGATGGAAACTACTTTCTTTTTTCAGGAAGACAGAGAACAAGTGACTTTTTTAGATGCAAAGGGGAAGGCAAACCCTATGAAGGGTAATTTGACTGGAATGCTGAGAGGAGAAGGAAGAGGAGAAAAATCCAGGAAGGGAATTATCCATGGATGGACTGCTACATCCCTGGGCTGTGGGTCAAAAGGCAGAAAGGCAGGTCTTTCAAACAAGACGTTTAAGAATACTGAATGTGTAGAATCTCCAGCAGATGGTAACCACCATCTCTCTGGTGGGAAGGTAATATTTGAACATCTACTGATAAATCTCCACCAGTGACCAGGGAAAGGAAATGCTGTGGCCTCTACAGTGAAAACAAGGCTCTGATACCTGTAGATCTGGACTATGGAGGCACATATACTACTCTGCCCATCAGGAAAACTGATGTGAAATGTAGTTATGGGAATAGAATGACAAGCCCGTTACAAGATTCACATTACAAAACTTTCAGTTTCACACGAAGGAAAGTTGTAAAAATATGCCTACACAAAGCACATGCCAGCTTATGTTCAGACACACATATAGGAAAAATTCAAATAATTTAACATTCCATACATTTTCTACCATTTTCATGATTAATACTGTAAGTACTTTCTTCAGTTTTCATGACTCAAAGACTTTCTTTTTGGAAGTATTAATTTGGCTTCATTAGGATTCAGAAACAGACCTTCAGTTTTCTAAAGCACAAAAAAAATTGAATAGGAACTTGGCAAATTAGCAGCCTGTTAATGTGTTTGAGAACATTAAAGAACATAGGTTCATAGGTAGGCACTAGGCTATTGGCTCTAGGGCCTATACAAGCCTAGCCAAAAAGGTACGCTGGCTTTCGCCACCCAAGAAAATTATTTTCCTGTGCCCCTGTCAAGCAGAACCACAGAAGTGATCCCCAGGGTAAATTTCCTATTACCCATCCAATCATCAAGATTTTTCTTGAAGAGTGCTAATGAAGAGCTCTGTTTGACATAGATAGGTAGTCTGTTCCAGAGTATGGGAAGTCTCTGGGACAGGAATCTATCCCTCCAGCATGTTCTGTTTATTGTGGTGACAAGGGTTAGGTCCCTAGAGCGTGTAGCTTGAGGGATTGGAATTTCTTTAAGTGGAGCATGTCCAACAGCTCTGGGTTTGACATAGCTTTGTATGTTAGGCAGAGATCACCTCTGAGTAGGCGATATGTGACAGAGTAAAGCTGGAGTTTTTTGAGACAGTCTGCGTAAGGCATCTGTTTGAGGCCAGTAATCCTCTTTTTGAGGTATTTTTGCGGCCTTTCCAGTTGTTATAGATGTCTTGTGAGGTACATACCAAAAGGGGCATTGTACTCTATAATGGGTCTAATGAGTGATGAGTAGAGGGGAACAATGACCTCTTTTTTCTGGATGAGAAACCTTTTGTGATGAGGTGTGCCACGTAGAAGGATTTCCTGACCACTGTGGTGATGTGATTATCAAAGGAGAGACTGCTGTCCACCTGTGTCCCAAGGTCTCTTATCACACTTTTGGTGTTAAGTAGACTACCGCCTATGTGGTAGTTCATGGGTACAGAGTTTTTACCAAAGGCGATGACAATGCACTTTTTGGCATTGAGCTTGACACCATGGCTTTGACACCAGGCCTCTGTCTCAGTGAGGCCCTTTTGTAGGATGTCCACATCATTAGGAGTTTCGATTATGGCTCCTAGTTTGCAGTCATCTGCAAATTTAGTTAGCCAAAGACCTTCTGTGTTAGCCTGTACTTCAGAGAAGTAGATACCAAACAGGAGAGGACCCAGGACTGAACCCTGTGGTACTCCACTTGCCACTGGTCTGAAGTCTGATTTGGAGTCTGCTACCTTCACAGTGTGGGTTCTGTCAGTAAGTCAGTTGGCAATCCATCTTGTGACATAGGGATTTATACCTAGTTTAGTGAGTTTATCTATAATTCCAGAGTGGGGGATGGTGTCGAACACCTTGGCGAGATCTAGATAGGCTGTGTGAACCACCTTGCCCTCATCTATGACTTTGGTGACTAATTCAAAGAAGTCTATCAGGTTTAGGAGACATGATCTGCCTTTTACAAACCCAAACTGTGTGGGGTCCAGAGTTTGGAGATCTCCAATGTCATTGTTTATGAGTTCCATGATGATACATTCCATGGCCTTGCAGATCAGGCTCGACAGGCTAATGGGGCGGTAGTTCCCGGGGTCTGTTGTGGTCCCCCCTTTGTGGAGTGGGATAACTGTTGCTGTGTGCCATTCAATGGGCACAAAGCCTGAGGTGAGGCTATGATTGAACATGGTACTTAGGTGGCGTGCCAGTTCATTCTGTAGTTCATGTAGAAGGAAGCCTGGGATGTTGTCAGGTCTCATGGATGCTGTGTTCTTGGCTTTGGAGAGTGAGGTTTTTACTTGTGCAGCCATGATTACAGGAACTTTGCATTCTTCTGATATAAAGATGGGCCCTTTAGGGGGTGAGAGGGGGGGGGTAAAGTTAGCAGTGAACCTATCTGCCAGGATATTGGCAATATCAGTTGGTTCTGTATATTTAGTGTCATTGTGCTGTAACTCAGAGCAGATCTGAGTGTTGCCATTGAGATTCTTGACATAGATATAGAATGCTTTGTGGTTGTCTTTAGAATCAGTGGCAATTTTGTTTTCATAACTAGCTTTGGAGGATTTTATGAGGGATCTCAGCTTCTTACTGAGGCTGGCCAGGGAGTTCCTCCAATCGTGGGATTTTACTCTTTTTTGCAACAGTTTCTTTCTTCTGTTGTAGAGTTTGTTTATGGCAGAAGACCACCAGATTGGCTTCCTTTTTTTGGAGGATAGCAACTTGGTTCTGTTAGGGATAGCACGATCCGTGCACTTGTGTAAGTGCTTATAAAGTGCATTTGTGTAGGATTCAGCCTCTGTTGTCTATCTGCATGGGTGTCTTGAAGTTTGCCACTTCTGTCTTAAGAAGTCTGAAGTTGGCTTTGGAGAAATTTTTTACAGTTGTTTTCCTAATGGGGGGTGGGAGTGGGATGTGGATGTCTAGGGTGATTAGCTTGTGGTCGGATCTAACCAATGAGGAGCTGACCTCTGGTGTGGAACACTGGTCACCCATGTTGGTGATGACCAGGTCTAGGATATTGCTGCCCCTGGTGGGGGTGTGGATAAGTTGATCCAAGACATTGGAATTGATGATTTCCAGAAAATGTTGAGCAAAAGAGTTGGTGCATGAGTAGTTTTCCCAGTTAATGGTAGGGTAGTTGAAATCACCCATTATTCGAGTGTTGGTTTCTACCGTAATATTTTCCAGTGTATCAAGAAAAGAGGAGTGGGAATCCTGGGGCATGGTGTTTTTTTTTTTTAGCAAGCTACAATCTGGATTGCGGTTTTGCCCAGAGTTAGTTGAACTTGGATAATCTCGGATGCATTATGCTGAGCAACGAGTTTGGAGGTGTGGATATCCTTAATGAATATGGACACGCCTCCACCTTTAGTGTTTCGGTCCGGGTTTGGTGGCCGAAAGGTGTGGTATGAATTATAGCCTGGTAATGCAGGGGTGCTCTCTGGAGCTTTGAACCAGGTCTCTGCCACTGCACAGATGTCAATAATCTCCATTTTAAGGAGTGCCTCGAGTGAGTGCATTTTGAGGTTTAGACTTCTAGCATTGAGTAGCATTACCCTCAGATTTTGCTTGCTTGTATCTGTTACGGTGGTGAATTTGTCATTTTAATCGTGCCTAAAAAAGGCACTATAGGGGTGCCCAGAGTTAGTTGAACTTGGATATTCTCGGATGCATTATGCTGAGCAACGAGCTTGGAGGTGTGGATATCCTTAATGAATATGGACACGCCTCCACCTTTAGTGTTTCGGTCTGGGTTTGGTGGCCGAAAGGTGTGGTATGAATTATAGCCTGGTAATGCAGCAGTGCTCTCTGGAGCTTTGAACCAGGTCTCTGCCACTGCACAGATGTCAATGTTCTCCATTTTAAGGAGTGCCTCGAGTGAGTGCATTTTGAGGTTTAGACTTCTAGCATTGAGTAACATTACCCTCAGATTTTGCTTGCTTGTATCTGTTACGGTGGTGAATTTGTCATTTTAATCATGCCTAAAAAAGGCACTATAGGGGTGGCAAGAGCCTTTGCCAGTATCTGGAATCCCAAGGGTGACAGGTGCAGGCCATCTCTGGCAAAGCAGCATGGTCTGTCGATCATGTCTTCCCAGGCAGACAGATACTGGATTCCCTTAGAATGACACCAGAAGCTTAGCCAATTGTTAAAGTCAATCATTTTGTCCTTGTACTGTGGTATCATTCTGGGTGATGGCAGGATGCTACTTAGGGCTAGGGTCATACCTGCCTGGGCTACAAGATCAGAGAGCTCCTCCATGTCTCTTTTCATGTAGTCCAGGGAGGTACATCTCAGGTCATTCACACCAACATGGACAATGACAGAGTCATATTTGTACTTGTTGTGGAGTGACCTGAGTGCATGTGTTATGTGGTGGATCCTGGCACCTGACAGGCAGCTGACAGTAACTTTCTCCTTGTTTAGCCTGGTGAGTGGAACATCAGTGTGCCTGACTATAGAGTCACCTATGACTAGAGTGTTGGGTACCTTATGCCTTATGGGCTGTAGTTGAGTGGCACACTGAGTATGTGGGCTATGTGTCATTAGGGTTGTGTTGGGGGTTGGAGGTTGCTTGCATTTCTGCTTTGGAGGTCTCTGTTGTTTGGGCAGATTTGTACTGAGAGCCTCCGTGAATGTAGGTGTGTGTTTTGTGCTTCTGTGTGTGTGTTTTGGTGGTGTAGGTTTTGAGGGACTATGTGATGAGTGTGGTGCGGTGCAAGTGTTTACCTTCTCCTCTTGACTGTCTAGGCCAGTCTTTGGTGAAGAGAGGTTTGCTTCCAATTTGGCTTTATAAGTGCATCTCACAGGTCGTAGTGTTGCAGTTTATATTTAGGATGTGAAATACTTCCTTCACTAAAGGTTAAATTTCTTGCACCAAGTTCAAACATTTGGTTGAAGAAATATTTTGCATCATAGATATAATCTGTATAAAAACAACAATAATAGTAATAATAATGAAACAAATACAAAACAGCTTAACAAGCAGTGTAAAGATGTCCTTAGCATTGGTGGTCATGGTCAATCCTGGTCATCTCAGAGGCAATGAAGCCTACTTCTTTTAGCATCAAAGCTCAGACCACCTCTGGATATTTTGGTATTGCCAAATACCTCCCAACCACATTATATTATTGTATATTATTACATTGCATGTAATTATTTACTTGCTGATGAACTAAAATGTTCTATGTTATTTAACATTTAGATGAAATTATTCATGAAGCCGGGCAAATTTTTGACTTTATATTACTGAAGTATTGCTGTCCTAGCTGCAAACAATGAATGGTTAACTGTTGTTAATTCTGTTGTTTTGGATGGTCATTTGGAACCTTTGTGACCACTGTGTAATTACTGGGATGTTAATTTTGTAGTATCTGCACTGCATGCTGCTCAACTGTTAGTTATTATTTTAACCTTTAACAGTAGGGTTACCTGGGTAACTAGTGACCGCCGTTAATTTCTGGGCCAGTATTTCTGCTGTATTTGCTGTACTCAGATCCAATTTTAGCTATTATCACAGTCAATTACTGCAAAGTTATCTGGGCAACATTATTTAAAGCCTGTTTAACCTTAGCACTCACTGTTTGTTATTGGTCTGTTATTACTGTTGTACTCACACTATGCTGCTCTATGTTTAGTTATTATCTTGTTCGTTAATAGCTACCTGGACAACATTGCCTAAAGTCTGTTTAACTGTTATCATGGACATCCTTCTATAAGGAAACTCTAACACTTCCAGTGTGGTGTCAAAAAAAAACATGTACTAGGAACAAGCTATTTGTTATTCTGTAAGAAGTGCCAATTTTACAGTGTGTATCAGCATTTTAAGTCTTTCTGTTGTAGAACATTGATGTTTAAGATGTACTACTAGACTGTTTTGCAAACACTCGCAATTTTGTTAATCGTTTGCTATTTAGTTTTTATAATTTATTAGGTTGTCCCTATTCCTACTGTCTTTCTCTCCACTACCTTTAGTTTTGAACCCTATGTGCAGACACCACTTGGCACACACTGCAAGTAATCCAGCAAGCATCATCTGTGGCTGCCTCATACAATAGCATGCTCAGACCCCTCTGCAATAGTGTAGGACACCTCCAACAGTGTTAGTGTATGTAGTTTAATATAAGCTAGAAAACCAGGAGAGCACGTAGTCTCGGTTGGTAGCTGTGCTTCTCTCCTCCTACATGGTTTTGTTTCTAAATTTTCCCCATGCCCCTCTGATCTCACTGCTAGACTAGTTTTTGTCCCCACCTCCCATCTCAGTGCCAAATACTTCATTTTAACTTTGTTGCTCCCTTCCACCTCCCTTCAGTATCAGGTCACCTTATTTTCTTTTTTTCGTATGTTTTTTTTTTTCTTTTTTTAACCTCTTCCAACTACTCTCAATTAGTCTGCATCTTTCACTTTGGTTTGTCCCTACTATCATGTTGCTTTAGTCTCTTTGTTCTTCTTTAACCCCCCTTTTTCTTAGCACACCATTTTAACACCCCTCTCTGACCTATACGAGTGCCTGCAATCTTCCATTTTATACATTGTTTTTTCTGTTCTCACTTACCGTATCTCAGCTGTACCTGCTCTGTTCACCCTCGCTATGCTTGGGCTCATTTCGCTCCCCTACCCCCTTTCCCACCCCCAATTATGCCACATTTGGTCTAACCCTCTTCTCTCCTCCCTTACAATTTTTCAATCACCACACAACTCCACACCTAGCCTCCAAACCCCTCCCCCTCACACCCACCTTGCACGACTCTTCTACCAAACTCTGTCTCCTCCCTCTCTTTCGCCTATTACATGTTTTATTTTACATACCAGAATACCCCCCTCAACCTTGATATCCAGTCTTTTACTAACTTCAATACTCCTACTCCTTTCTTCCTTAACATCTTATCAAACCAACCTTAATTATCAGCCACCCACACCAACTTTATCTCTGTCCACTAACAAACACATCATCAGTCTCCCATACAGTATCTCTCTCTCACTACTTAATTTCCCTCACAGTCAATTACTTCATCACAAACTCCTACAACCACTCCCCTCCCTCTCCCCTAAACTCAAACTGAAACATTATATTTACCCCTTCCTTTCTCCCAAACCCACACTCTTTTTAACAATCCTCTTACAAACGGTGACATACACCCTAACCTAGGACCAACAACATCCCCCATTGCCTCTCCACCCAAAACCCTACCCATGGTATCCATAAATATACAAAGTCTATCCAACAAAATTACCGAACCACATGCATGGGATGTCACACTACACCCCCCCTATATTAACACTGTCAGAAACCTGGCTAAAATTGCATATCAGTAATTCACACATTCTTCCACCTGAATATAATATCGTTCGGCATGACAGAATAACCAAAAAGGTGGAGGAGTTGCATTTCTTTACTCTGAACACCTGACTATTTCCCCTTTCCCTATTGCCCCACCTAACTTCCACCCTGCTGAACTACTAATACTAAATTGCCACATCAGCAATTGGAAAAAGCTCACTATCACCGCAATCTATATTTCTCCTGGCAAAAACATCCCTATTATCAAAAATATACTATGCTGGATCTCTCAAGAGATACCATATGAGACTACTAGGGGACACAAATCTATATTGGAGCACCCTAAATACTGAAGCCCCTTTCCAAAGCATTAATCTATTTGGCTTTACACAACTAATTACTACTCCCACTCACCTAAACAAGCAATCCAACAATAGTTCTACACTCGTTTGGATACCGACCATTGACCCTCACCTCTACCATAACCCATGCTCTCTCCCTGATGCCTTAGTGATCACCTACCTATCTACATCCAAAGACACTCTCCCCAACTTAACAGCCCTCATCTCTTCAAGTACTGCCCTAAACTCTCTGCCTATGATCCCTCCACTTTTAATGACAGACTCACGTCCATTAATTGGGCTAGCCTGCACACACTTCCTCTAAATGATGCAGTACTAGAATTCAACAGCATCTTCCTAAACATCTTTAATGATCTAGCTCCCCCTTGTAAAATATGCATAGAATCTAATTTTGCCCCCCTGGCTCACAATAGGTACTCAAACCCTCATGCACCAAAGATAGTCTGGAAAGCATGGCAAAAATCCAAATCCCTAGCACACCGTCAATAGTTCAGAGAACTTAGGAATCAGACCAAAAGACAAATATACAATAATAAGAAAAAATTCTGCTATAAAGCCCAATTCTCCCAACAGTCCAACCCCAAACACTTCTGGACTAATGGCAATGCTATCCTTCACCCTGGAAAACAAATCTCCCACCACAAGACACAACCTTTCTACTTAACCAGTTCTTTATTGATACTATCAGTAAACTAACCAACACCAACCAAAACCCCCACACCCACTGTCCACCACAGTCTGAAGCAAGTGATGTACTCTTTTCTCTCAAACCTATCTCAACCTCCTACATTGTCACTCCTCCATAAGCTTAAACCTTGTTATCCTTCTGCAGACAATCTACCACCTCTCTTTCTCAAGCTAGCAGCTAAATCTATTGCCTATCCAGTCTCTATACTCATAAATAGATCCATCAAAGAAGACATTGTATCCAACATCTGGAAATCCTTCTTTATAATACCTCTTCACAAAGGAGGCAACTTTACTAACCCTTCCAACTACAGGCTCATTGCTATCCTTTCCCCCTATCTAAAATCCTAGAAAAATGTACACTTTCCCAAATGCTTAAATTTGTCATCCATGATAATCTCCTACTCAACATGGCTTTCGGCCAAACCATAGTACCTCCACAGGCCTTCTATCTTTCACACACAGTATTGCAGAAGCTCACAGTAATAACAAACTAGTCTCAAGTCTATTCTTAGACCTGTCAAAAGTGTTTGACATGGTATCCCACTCCTTACTTCTAACCAAACTTGCCAGCCTTCATCTGTCTTCTACTCCCCTCAAATGGTTCTCAGGCTATCTAACAAACAGACAACAATCTGTCAGATGGCAGTCTTTCTGCTCCACTTTTCTACCCATACATACAGGCGTTCCCCAGGGCTCCATCCTGGGACCCCTTCTTTTTAATATCTTCACTAAATTACCTCTATACCTCAACTCTTCATTCTACCCTAATTCAATATGCAGATGATGCCACACTTATCACCACCTCAGATACACTGTCACAACTTCAGGCACTCACAAAACTAAAAACCAACTTATTTTGAATCCAAAAAATACTAAACTCCTCCTCTTTCTTCCTAAATCAGATAACCATCTCAAACCTACTTTCGCTATTTCCTCTTCAAACAAAACCATCATTACCAGTAGAGCACCACAAAAATTTCTTGGAATGACAATAGACTGACTAAAATTAGATCTACACATACAACACTCCATCAAGAAAATAAACCAAAAACTAGGTCTCCTGTATCGAAACAAGACATTCCTAAGAACATAATCTAGACCCTCCCTGGCCCAAGCCTTCTTACTCCCAACCCTTCTCTATGCAGCCCCAGTTCTTACAAATCCCCAATCCACTCTCCTTACCAAAGTAGAACAGACATACAACAAAGTTGCAACATTTGCAGCTAGCCTACCTAATACCTCTCACCACTGTATTACCCAAAAAAAAAACTTCATTGGATGGAGCTCTCCCACCAGCTTAAACTCTCACAACCAACTAACTCACTTTTTACTAAAAAAACCCTCTGCCTGTCCCTCCCTCTCCAAAACTGTGACCTTCTATACCCCTCCATGCCCACTACGAAGTACTGACAAACTCTTTCTACAAACATTCAAACCCAACAGAACTTTGGGCAAACTATCTGCTACATTATCTATATGTTTATGTTGCAATCAAGTACATGTATATATATATATATATATATATATATATATATATATATATATATATATATATATATAGTGGGCATGTGTTTGTGTGTATATATATATATATATATAGTGGGCATGTGTTTGTGTGTATATATATATATATATATATATATATATATATATAGAGCATGAGTGTGTGTATGAATATATATATATATATATATATATATATATATATATATATAGTGGGCATGTGTTTGTGTGTATATATATATATATATATATATATATATATAGTGGGCATGTGTTTGTGTGTATATATATATATATATATATATATATATATATATATATATATGCTTGTATGTGTTTTTACGTTTTTTGTACTGCATACACCATTATGTACTGTACACTGCAGATGCTAAATGCAGACTTGCTTAAGAAATATGAGATCTAAAGCAAGAACTGCTTGAACATATACTGCTTCAGGAATACAGTAGTGAAAAGCAACCTACTAAAAATGCTTTTTATTTTTTGCAGGTGTGGGGGTGGGGGTTTATTTATCCCACAGCCTCCCATCGATCATAATTAAAATCTCTGAGATCACATTATTTTGGAAAAAATGTGAAATGAGCATCAAGGATAGCTTTTCTCCAACATGATGGGATCTGAATCTCTAAAATTTAGCTTGTGCAGTGCATGCTCACTCAAATGTGAAACAAGCACATGTAGGGATCACACACGCACACACACACTCATGCACTCTCACACACACATACCCACACAAACATGATCAGTTAAATTGCAATATCAGTAATTTTAGTTACACTATTGTTAAATCTGATAATGACTTTATTTTTATTGTATTTGATATGTTCAGAATGAGGATTTTTTTTATACTGATATCTCAGTAAAAGGGATGGCAATACTAAAGCAGAATATACCAGGATATCAAAATTCTAATTGATGACATCAGTAAAAAAAAGTCATCCTTTGTGTGTATTTTTCATGGGGACAAGAAAATGACCCATGGATATTGGCTGCAAACCTTAGCATTCAGTGTACAGCCTGCCTCCTGCCTGTTACTAATTTATACAGGCTACCTGTACAACAAGAAAGTATTCACTAGACTGAGTCACATGCTCTCCTTCTTGTAGACTGCCATGGCAGTGGTAAATGTCTATGACACATTGTGTGTTATTTTTTTTTTTAATGCAATGGTATGGTCATCTCAACAAATTGCCATTCCTTCTCCATTTCTTTTCATTCCAGACCTATAAGAGAACAGCATTTCCTGCATGATTCCATGTCAAGACTTCATTGTGAAACTTTGAACCAAAACTTGATTTCACATGTCAGTTATAAAACTACGCATTTGTTGACCATGAAATTCTGACTGGTTTTATGTCAAAAGACAACTTTTCAGCAGAGGCCTGGGAAAAAAAGCTCCATCTATACAAGTAATCAAGTATTACCATTTTCTTATAAGTACAGACAAGGTAATAGAAATACAGATTTGAGATAAGAACTGGCAGCAAGGCAAGTGGGAAAGTATGAAGAGAAGGACAACAAAGTCGTACCGCTGTGTTCATTTTGTATGACCGAATCTTTTTACTCTACTAGTCCCACAAAGACTAAAGTCACTGCTTCAAAGTAGTTATAAAATACCGTAAGAATTATTTTGAACTGTAAGCTAAAAATGTATTTTACAGATCTTCACCGCGCAAAAAAAAGACCCAGTTGTTAATTCTCCGTTCAAAGCACCTGCTCAGAAAGACATTATAGATAATTTATTTTATTGATAACGTAGCTGCATAAAATTTTCTGAAATCCTGAAAAAATACTGTGAATCTTCAAAGGTGTAACTTTGCAAACACCGCATTATAACTTCTGTAATCTGCAATGTTTTGACTCCATATATACAACATAGCTATTTCTTGTGATAACACCAAAACTATTACGTGTCACTTGTTGGTCTCAGGCTCCATTTCTTCAGACAAATACCACTTTGTTCTTTCATTTCATGGAATTTGTACAGAGAAGCTAAGAACGTAACTTCTTATTTTTATTACTTATTTCAAGTCAGCATCTATAGGTATTAATATTTATTTATGGCTCAGTTATGCAATATCATTAGTAATGTGCTTCATATGTATTTGTTTTATTTTATAAATTGCTGCGATTTTGTTCATTGTACTTTTAAGGTCTATGAAAAAGGAATCTTCTCAGTAGAACTTGGAACAATATATTCTTTATACTTAATACTGTTACTCAAACTCTTTCTTTACCAAATCTATTAAATGGTTTGGGAAAAAAAAGAAAGAAACAAGAAATAAGAATTATTTATTTATGTATGTAATTAATTTAATTAATTTATTTATATATATTGTTTACCAGGGTAGTGTACTGCTCAGTATACAAACTAGACTAGCCTTTGTTTATGTTACTGGTATGCATTATTAAAACAAATAATTTGTGTTTGGAAGTAATATATTTGGATGAATAAGGCCTTGAGTTTGAATCTTCATGAAGAGTTATTAAGATTGTAAGCAAAAGGGGAATGTGTGATAGAGGTTAGTTGGGAGGGTGGCTTAACGGCTAAGATGTTTGCCTTACAAACACAAGATGCAGGGTTTGAGTCTCACAAGGGATAATTGGCTAGGCTTAAAATGGCTCGCAAGGGCAGTTAGCTTAGTATTAAACTATGAAACTATAAAACATTGTAAGAAGGGAGAGTGACTCCCTAGAATATAACTGCACAAAGAATCCAGAGAGGGTATTTCAATAGGAAGGGGAATATTAATTCATCGAATAAATAATGACTCTGTGAAACTTTTATCCAGTAGAACATGGAGAAAACTAGAGAATGATAGCTATAAATAATACATGAACGAGACAACAGAAATCTTTGACAGTGTTAAGCAGGCGGTGAGGCCTGGAGTCAGAGATTATCTGCAGTACTGATTCAAGAAGGGGATATCAGACTTTCAGACTCTTGTGAAGTAAAACTTGTTTTCTGCTTTGTCTGTGTTTCTTGTACAAAAAAGGGATACAAGCAAGAATCAGGAGAGCGACTTGTGTTAACTGCTCATGTCAAAATGTAAAAACATATTTTCCCAGAATGGAAAATGTAAATTCATTATAAGTAGAACCCTGTAAAATGTAGGCCTTCAGAATTCTGAAACTTCTGAGATTAATGGCTGTAATGATACTTTGGATGACCTAAATGACATATTATTCGTACAATTTTAAAATGGAACATATCCTGAAATTATCAGTTATAAGGTAATACAGAAGGTGGACTAAGCCCCATCTATCTCAGGAGTAAGTAAGAAAGTGTAATTTTACCAAGTGCGATATACTTTCCAAGTCTTATTTACTTAACTGAGTAATGAGTGGGTAAATCAGGATGAATTGTAAAAATTATAGTTATTTTATAGGCAGATAAATGTAGAGCCATGTTAAATAGTTGACAATGACATATCAAATTATTTTTAATTAATTACATTAAACTGTTATTTATCTGGACTACCTACAAAGAAGAGTATGCCAAACCTCTTCTATTAGTCGTATCCATGTTACAGTTTTCTATTTAATGGAGAGAACATATTCTCATTAATAGGAATTCTCCCTTCTTGTTAAAACAGTTTTTTCTAGGAAGCTACAGGCGTTGAGTGTGCAACCACTGTTTGCTGTCATGAAGGAGACTACGCTATAGTAATAGTCAATAAATCCTGTATTAATTATTGTCAGCCCTCACTGTAAGGCAGAATGAAAGTGTTTTGATCAAGAAAAATTGTGATTTATGCAAACAAGTCTTCTACTCAGCTATGAAGTTATTTCATGGAACTTATTTTTGGCTATCCTATCAATTCATTTTGCATTCAACAGGTTTAGCATACAGTTTTTGCTATCTGTACCTTAAACATAAATACTTTTGTAGAATAACTCCAAATCTTTTCTGAACTCCTGTACTTTTGTTATGAAATATGTGAAATGTAAGTAAATATCATAAATCACAGAGCTGGTCTTTCTAGTCAGGTTGGCAAATTGGAGTTCATAATTGTTAAAGCCAGATTTGCTGAGACAAAACTTCAGTTTAATGTACTAGAATATATACAGAGGTGTTAAGAAGTATTTAACTACTTTATTTATGTTTATGGCACTTGGCTCAACAAGTATGTCCATTGGCTTTAGAACATCAGAGATATTCAAAAGTAAAGATGCATCATGAATGATATATACATACATACAGATATACATACATACAGATATACATACATACATATATATATATATATATATATATATATATATATACACCTATAGATAGATACATATATATATATATATATATATATATATATATATACATATACATATACACACATATCCTAGGCAAAATATAAAACATGTAAAAAAATGAAACCTGCACTTTAAAGCATCTTATTATTATAATGTGCATTTTTCATGCACCTCTTTATTTCACTCTAAACCTGTGAAATAGTATTTCTTTAGGCTTTTAATCTTCTTTATTGCATCTTTTTTTAAAGCATGTAACTTGCATGTTTTCCATCACTGTTCTCTGTAGTTTCAGAGGACTGTTGCATAGTTACTTTTTCTGATGATGATATGGTATTAAAATGTATCAGGTACAGTTTGTTGACCAACAAGAGTATAAACATGTAAGTTATGTGTGGAATCATGCTGAGGACTGCTAGGCAGCCGTATTGAAGGCACACTTCTGCAGTTAGTTCAGATATAAGCATGATGTGAATTAGTGCAATGAGAGACAACTGTTTTAATTACATAAAAACACACCACTGCAAAGTTATAGCTCAAAAAGAGGAGATTACACAGTCAGGAATAAATTCAAAGTTATTGAGTGTGTTGAGTGATAAGAATAAAACTCCTAGTATAAAATGCAGGAAATTCAGTATGGTCTGAATGAGGATCATTTCATTCAGAGAAAGAGTGATGCATCAAACTGCTGACTGAAACAAAACAAAAAAATACATACCAAAACATTTGAAAACTCATATATTTATTTTTCTACAATTAAACAATAAGATTGATGTATTAGTCCTCATTTGAGTGTTAAATTTTGCATTAGATACCACAATAATTAAACAGTGAAATGCTTTATTTACATGACTTTTAAAATTATATCATGTAATCTTTCAATTTTTTTTTTTGCAATTTAGTGTGAGTACATTTAAATTATGCCAGGAGGTTTTACCTTAGTTAAGTTTTAGTGTTTTAAAAAAATGTTTTTGATGAAGCCATATATATATTTTTTTTTTGCAAAAAATTACTGATAGATATTACATTTATATTTATAATTTTGGCATTCACTATTTTTTGTTTTATACCATGTGAATTATGCAGATCACTTTCAGTAGAGGATGTTCTCACCCATTTCAATGGTATTTCATATTAACAAACAAGAAGGTTTTATTCATTGATGTTATTTTTCTGGTTCTTCAACTAATTGGATTGAAAAGGAATTACACAAACTATAACACTTAAAACCTTATACTTAAAAGGGTACAACATTTGGTTGCTTTCCTGCACCGCTTTTTCTTTTGTATATTAATACTACTGGGCAAGATATAATAACTCATATGCTTTTTAAATAAATGCAACAAATTTGTTAGGTTTTGAGACCTTTAATTATATTTTTCTTTATATTTGACATCACAAATTTACACACACACACACACACACACACACACACACACACACACACACACACACATGATTTGCTCAGAACAGCATGTTTAATTATCTCAAGAAACAAAAAAAATGAAGGGTTTTGTGGACAGTTTATAAAAATGAGCAAGACTGTATTATTAAGGTTGCAAACACAATATACAATGTGGAATATTGTTATTACAGTCAGATGATAATAGCAAAATAAATACATAATAATGATTTCCTGTGAATTAAAGTTATTGATGTCTAATACATGCTTTGAAGCCACGGTGGTGCAGCGGTAGCATTGTCGCCTCACAGCAAGAAGTCCTCCTGTTCAATTCTCGGCTGGAGCACCTTCTGTGTGGAGTCTGCATGTCCTCCCTGCAGTTGAGTGGCATTTGAAAGACATGCATGAATGGGCGTGCCTTCGTTGAAGGCTGGCCGTCGGGCTGGCACCTCGGCACCGTAAAAATCTACTGCCAGTCATTAGCAGACCGGAGTTCGCTGTGGTGACCCCTAACCGGGAAAAGCCAAAAGAAGGAGAAGATGTCTAATACATGCTCCTCAGCTTTCAGTAGAAACTAAATACAGTTTTATGCAAAGACAAAGCAACATTTGATAACAGTTTGGAAGAGTACACAATAAATGTGAGTTTTTATTAAAAGTATTGCAAGACTTTTTTATGTCAAGTATCTTCTTACATCTTAAATATTATTAATTCCTTCTCATTTCATTTTTACTAAGGAAGATAAGCTATGATAGCAGGTGTGGGTAAGCGTACAATGATACTTTTTCCTATTATATCCAGAATGAGTCCTGTTTTCTATAGCTAAACAATGTCTATATTTGCTACCTGCTTTTGGCATTCATTCCTTTGCTTATTAATGCATTATTTCATTCACTTGTACTTTCTGTTGCCATAAAGAAGAGTTAGTTAAAATATTCTTGAACACTGTATAATCGCATAAGTACTAGTCTTAAATAATAGGCCAGATATAAGCTAAATACAAAGTGAAATTCCATATTGTGAGTAAAGAGAAACTGATTTTTTTTCTTATTTTATATATCTAATTAGAACAATATAACAATTATATGGATCCATTCATGGCATCCTCTTATTATTCATTTTTCTGGTTAAAGTAATTGTTTTGATATTTTTCTTGCATTTATTATAAGTGAGCTTGTGAGAAATGGAAAAGGTACTGTTGCAGTGACTGCAAATGTATTAAAATTTGTTTACTACAGAAACTCTGAGAAAAAGTTTCCCCTGCTGTTTCAGTCTCTTGAAAAAGTATTCCCCACAATTAAAGTTGAGTTTAATCTGGGTGAAACTGTTGAGGTTGCAGCTCATTCATTGCTGCGTTGGACAGCTATGTTGACTGCCATTCATTTTTTTCTTAGCTAGCACTGGGTTAACCTGAGCTGAGAAAACTGGTCAACTATTTGTTTAAACAAAGGAGCTGTTTTCAACAGTAATCTGTAGATGAATATAGGCAATTAATTAAAACATAAATGCAGTCACTGTGAAATGTTTCATAGCTACTTTTAAATAAAAATCTCTGTGTTTACTCTTTGTTTAAATGGAACTTAGTATAATACACTGTAAGCAAACGGAGATTTTCTCCCCGGGCCTCCAGTGAAAATGGTAATTACCCAGCCAAACTTTCCCGGTAAACAAAGACAGACAAATAAATAAATAAAAATATACAGTAAAATAAAACAACAAAGACTATAAGTCAAACAACTCGGTGCTAAATATGTACATAGAGAGAATATTTTTCAAAGCACTGATTTATTAACATCTGAATGTTTGCATATTGCCTGTGTGTGTGTGTGTGTGTGTGTGTGTGTGTGTGTGTGTGTGTGTGTGTGTGTGTGTGTGTATACATTTGTGCTTGTGTGTGTATACATATAATATACAACATAATTTGATAAACACATACTTAAACTTGTTTTTTTAACAAGTATACTATATTCTAAATGTCAACGATTCTTTTTAACTAATCATGGTGTGCCGCTGTAATGAGTTAGATTTGTCTAACTTTGGCTGAAAGGTCCACTGAAGGTGCAGAAAAATCAATTTAAAAATTTACTGCAAAGTGTGATGATCTCTTAAAAGTTGTGAAAGAAACGTTAAATAATATAAACTTGTCCCATGTGATATTACTGCTATGTTGCAAACACCGTTAGTACATAGGAATCATAGAAGGTCCGACGCTACAGAATCTTGTGACCATTATGCCCCCTAGACTGTACCTCCATTCTCAGGGAGGGCTCGGCCAGTTAATTCCTGCCACGCCAGTACCATTGTTTCTTTTGCCAACATTTAATGCCAAATGGGCTTAGTTTTCTATACTGGGCAGTGAAGTAAATAATAACTTTGTCTTGTTCAAACATTGTGGTACGATCTATAATGAAATTTATTTGTTAATAAATATATATTAATGTGCACACACATACAGATGTTAAATAAGTCAGTATGAAAGTGTGTGTGTGTGTGTGTGTGTAAATATGTATGTTTCTGTGTTATATTTGTATGCATTTGTGTCTCCATCGAGTGTATGTATTAGTCTATTCTACCTAAATTTGAAAGGAAACTTTGGATTGTCAGTGAAGCAAGTATAGCATCCTTGTGTAAAATAAACAGAGTCGATATTCAATATGAGCTATGTGAAAGAATAAGGGAATACATGTTAAAAAAAGAAAGGCACTATTTCAAAAAATACCCTAAAATAGATACGGATCAAACTGGAATGAGAAAAAAATGGGAAAACTATAACCATAACTTCAAGCAAGTGTACTGGTTTGTATCAATTTAGCTGAAATGTATAATTATGAAATGAAAATGAGTAACCCTTACCTTCTGATGATGAATAGTAATTAGAGCTTCATTCCTAAATGAAAAACAAGTATATCTGGCTTGTACAACGTAAATGGTGCTCCTTTTACATTAAATCTCTGCATTTTTTTAACAAAAAACAGCTTGGAGCAATTCATATAAAGCAAATCCAAATGTCTGCCTCTACATTTAGAAGATCGGGTTTCTTTTCTTAGCCATAGTTATAGTATCAGTGTAACAGCTTCATTTGCATATCAGGTCTCTGCTACTACACAATCTACTAGTTATTTAATTGTAACACGTGCTTGTTTTCATTTTGTTGAAATCAGTATCATACTAGTATTATTTTATAAATTTCATTTTACATTTTTGCAAAATATGGCAATGCAAAAGAAATGCAGTTTTAACTATTTTGTTCATACAAACACCATGACATTAGGGGAACCCTATACTCTTGCTATTTATGCTGTTAACAGAGTAATAGACATTGCAGACCTGCTTAAAAGTACGCTAGGAATGAACATGGAAGAAATTATTCAATATTCTGACAGAAGAACAATTCATATTATTAATAAATCTGACCCCTGAAAAAAATTAATAGAAATAAATGTTCAGAAAACTGAGCAATAAATTAGAAACTCTTCAAATTTTTGAATGGCATAAGAATTTAATGCATAAAGACACTAAACATACTTCAAATATTGAATGGAATAATGTGCTGAACTCATTACTTCGTAAATGTGCTCTGCAGTATATCTTGTGTAATTAAAAATAAGAAGAGAAAGTTGAAACACAACAACAAATGCTCAGATGGGTTCTGTTTACATGCTTACATGGCAGCATAACTTTTACAGGGCATTTTTTGAAATGATCAGGTGCAAAGTTAATGTTACATCTAGTATATATTTATATCATTCATTTTTATAATGTTTCAAGACCATTGTTTAGCAGTATAGATTTTAATGTGACATTCTTCTTAGCAGACATGCGCATACTTACATGTTTTCACCTGTCCAAAGGTGAACATACGAATGTAGCTATTTCTACACTTTGCCATTTTTTTTATCAAAAATCATTATGTGAAAAGAAAAGAAAATAGATATACCTCTGTTTTCTGCATCCTCCCGTTCCTCAGAGTAGAGAAACGATTAACTAATAGCCGAGATGGAAGTTTTCATGCCATTTGTGGTAGTTTTATTGCCACTTACACTTATGTTCCTGATCATTTCAGTGACTTTGCCCACAGTTCAATGGGACTGACAACAAATATGAATTTAGAAGCAGCCAGATGACTGCAGCCTCCAATGTCAGCTGCTGTGAACTTTCTTTTACCTTCAGTGCAGTTAATGGAAAACACTTTCTGAGAGTTACTGGCTTTATAATATCCACTAGCCCTATCATACATTTTACCTGGCTACAGGACCTGTCTTCACTCATCCAAAGCCCATGAATACTCATCTAAACAAATCATTCTGTTTAATACTTGAGTACAATTATATCTGTCTTCAGTGTCTACAGTGACTGAAATACATTTGTAAACTACCTGTTCAGCAGATTTTGTATGTTTGCTTGTCTGTATTTTTCTTGCATGACCACATACACACACACGCACACATGTGTGTGTGTGCATATATGTATAATATATATATATATATATATATATATATATATATGTGTGTGTGTGTGTGTGTGTGTGTTGCATGAGTTATTGTTGCACAGATTTTTATCATGGTGAAATGGTGGTGTTTAACATTGCTGGTACAGTTTGTCAAATTAGGTAACAGTTGAAGTTCATTGTATTGGCCATTACATAATTCAAGGGTTTTTGCTTTTTTTTTTTTAGTTTGTGTGACCTTAGAGTTAGTATATTTAATTTCTGGAGGTGTGGGGGCACGTAAAAAGCTTTTTTTTTGTTTTACATTTCTTACACTCAAGTATAACTTATTGGTTTACATTTGAGGTTACTTTTTTGCAAAACTTTTACTGGCAAAAATGATAATCACTAGTGAGTTTGTTCAAAGTTTTTTATTTAGATCTTTACCAGCGATTAGTCATTATAAAGTCTGTCTATAGATACACACACACACACACACACACACACACACACACACACACACACACACACACACACATATATATATATATTTAAATTCATGACTTATCTGTGTGCAAGCATGTACAAAGCTTAATATAAAAATTATTATATAATGTATTGATTTACTGTATTTATTGATGAAATTTGCTGTCTGGAACTTTCTAGTCATGCAGTTTACTTATTACTTAGTTGATAAAGCTAAAAATATGATGATTGTTCCTTAATTCAGAAAATCCTAAAGAGCATAACAGAACACTAAAAACACACGTTATTTACTAGGCATATTTGTATTTTGTAATTCTTTTGCATGTTATGCAGAGTTCTAGATAAAGGATATACACACATACAATGCTAATGCAAGAATTTATATGTTATAGTCTTTGGGCAAGAGAAAAAAAGTTTTCTTTTTGTAGTCTTGTATTGGAATTCAAAGAGTAGTAGTGAACACTTGAAGAAAGCCCTGTATAGTCAATTAACTTGGGTCAAATAGGTGATTTCCTGTCCTTTCCTTGCACGGAACATTCTGTGGCACAACATTTTTCCAATGGAGATCTTGTTTCTAGCTCAGCCTGTGAGTGGGAGTGACAGTTGAGATTAAACTGTCTAAATACTGCTTAGGCTAGCTGAAACTATCATTTATGTATATCTTATATTTCAGCCAGAAGCAGATATAGATCTTGTTCAAAGAATCGTTTATGGAAAAAGGTTTGTATTTACCCCTTATGTATAAAATGCAGTATGCTAATATACAGCAATATGCTACTACATCTTCGACTTAAAATGCCCTAAAGGTGACTAAAGACTTTGCTTCACAGCTGCATTATCTATATTTATAATGACTTCTACTAAAGTCTGCATAGAGTACATTTCAAATTAAAACCAGTATCAAGTAATTAACTTTGAGTTCCATTAATATTTTAAAAAGCACAATTTAAACAACTATGTTTAATGTGTTTTGAAACAAATATTCATTTTTGTTTCAGATCTGACAATGATAATTTGCTGTTTTCTTTCACTGCCCAGTTCCTTTTGTCAGCTGCTACTTATCTAGTTTGCATTTCAAAGACACTATTTATCCTCTGGCTTCCCTATTACAATTGTGGACATTTTGTATAGTATATTGTATTTTTTCTCATGAAAATGAAGCATTTAAATTATTTCTTTATTATGTCTTCCATATTTACAACTAAATACTGCAGTTCTTTCCCATGATTTAATTACGGCTTTACCACTTAAAATATTTTTTATCCAGGATATTACTGGAACTGCAGTAATTCCAGAAAAGCTGTAGCACCTTTTTAATTTATGTGTATGTGTTATTTACTGTAATTAGTGCATAGGTTTTTCTTGTAACACTGCTTCTTAATCAAATAAAAAGAAGTCATAAATGATAGTAACTAGCTTTTGCTCTGTCGAGTTTACCACAGTTTAAGTAAAGTTTTTGTTAGGGAATACTCATCTATAAAACAAAGGCTTGCGGTGTATTCTTCAATTACTCCCTTTTATTTTTAAGGCAACCAATATTTGTTATGAAGGCAGTGTTTGTGATGTGATTCTTGGTGTTTTACTTTCAGTTAGGCTTAATTAACGTAAGTATACTAATACAATTACGAATCAAGACAGGACAAATAATAAGCAGGTAAAATAACCAGAAGTGGTTAACAGCCTGTTCTGTATCCATTCATTTTATTAAAATATGACATGAGGGGGTTAGTATACCACAAATAAGAATACTAAAAAGGGGTGACATACTTTGTAATTCCCTTGTGATCCAACAATAAAATCATTATCTTTTTATTTACTTTTTTTTTTGCCAGTTTTGCTTCATGGTATGCTATCAAACCCTTTGCAGATCTAGTAATCTCTTTCCACTGCTTCAGCAGACCTGACACGGGGTTTATTTTAATAAACAGAACTGTTTTTAATGAAAGGATGTATGCATATTAAGAGTTATCTGGGCTCATAATGCTCTGTATCATTTATAGATCTCTAAGATAAATGCTAAGATGTTATGCTTTTTTGTTTTTCAGTGTTACATATTTAACACATTTGATGACTTTTTACATACCTAATGATGACTGGTTATAGGTAGTGGCCAGAATAGTAACATATTTACTTCTGTGGTTAGAAAAATAAACTGCTAACAGCATATGGCTTCTTGGACACCTACTCACTATGTAAAGACCACTTTAAATGAAGCATTCTGAATGGTAATATCCTTATAATTCAAGAGCAAAAGTTGGAATTTTAAGCTTTTGCTTTATTGGTATTTTTTTTCTTTTCTATTATTTATTTTTTGTTATTTAAATTAAATTTGACTTACTCTAGTGCTTGGTAACCTTGGACTTAGTACACTTTAGATAGAGGATTTAAAAGGCACGACCATCAGATGGTCTTTTTTTCAGTGTGCAAAACAAGAGTTTGCCAACCAGTTGTGTAAGGCTTGTCTTGTGTGCTGCAGAGGTCTGAGCAGTGTGGATCAGGCAGGTGTGCATTAGGTAATCCTAATCACCTTCACTGCTAAACCTTCTTGGCTGGCATTGTCATTTGAAAATGGCACAGTGATGTGCAAATGCTTGTATATCTATATGTACCACTAAAGATTCAGCTGTGGTTCTAGACACTTCATTTTATTGTTTGAAGTCTATGTTTTTGAACAATGTTTGGATTTATCAGCAGCTGTCATAATTGTTTTTTTTTTAATATAGAATGTTGTAATACTACCAGTATTCTGTGGTTTCTTTAGTGAGCACACTTTAGAAACACACACCAGCAGACAGTCGAGGACATGTCTGGAGATAGCAACCTTCGTTTTACCTCTGTATTATTGAAAAATATATATTTTTATCAGCATCAGTACCACAGCAATACTTGATATAAACAGTAAAATTCATGACTGTAGGTAAACCTAAGGGTACCTTAGATATTTTAAGAGGTAGGAGACATCTCTTTATTACTATCATAGGCAGCAGGCTCTTACAGGAAAAATGGACTACCACAATATTCTTCTTTTATTCCTAAAGTCTGCAGACTCAAATGTCCTTGCTTTTATTTTAAGACGACTATACCCTACACATATTTCCCTTCCCAAAGTGTTATTTTCCTCTCCGTAATATAATCCTTACATTGCAAAATACAAAAAGGCAAGACTTCTCTTGTTTCTTCTTCGCTGTCCATTTTTGGTTTTCTTAGAGCAGCCCTTAATTGCCATGAACACACTGAGTCGGCTATAATTCGCTGCTCTTTTCCTGTGGAATATCATTTTCATCTGCTTTCTTTCCCTTTCCTGATTCCATAAACTCGTCAAATATTCAGGATCTGAGTGAAGAGACAAGATGTTAATTACAGAAATATGGCGACTTGACAAGCTAAGTTACCATGTATTTTCCAAAAAACCTCAAGTTTAGCACTATTTTGTAGCAGAAAATAAAAAAGCTTATTGCAACATGTTTAAAAGATGCCAAAATGCCCAAACCATACAGTATTCCAGGAAGCAAGCTTCAGATATTCTCTCTAGACATTCTCAGTTAACAGTGATTCTGACTTGTCTTATTCTAAGCAGATGCAAACAAGATTTGACATAGGAGGACAGGGTAAGATATTTTAATCATCTAAGGACTCTGACTGCATCATGGCAAAAAGGAGGCCCAGTTACTAAACAAAATCACAGTAGTCTGATGGATTAACAAGAAAGTAATGGCATTTTTGTGTTAGAACAACATAAAACATAATAATTACTACTTTGGAGTGTTACATTGACAATTTTATAGCAATTAATTTCAAGATAAAATAAAAAGTACTAGTTTTTCAGTTTCTGTCTATAGTGGTCTTTTATGTTCAAGGTATGATGATAACTTGTTCACTTATCAAAGAAAGTCACTGTTGGCATCTTCAGTTTTCAATGTTTACTTTTTTTTTTATACACATTAACCATGGTCAGTAATTCTTCCCACGGTGTCTTACACAACACTAATGATATATATTTATCTCTGTGGATAGATTTTGAATAGACAGCAGACTTGGCTGACATGCTAAGTGATTTGAAGTATTTGTTAGAAATTAAAACTGGCATTTCTGTTGCACAATCCTGTTATGATCTCTGCAATCCCAAAGTTTGCCTTAAAAAGAAACAGTGTGATAAACTCCACTCACTCCTATTTTGGTTTTGAAAGCTTTTTAATCTACTTGTGAAGCTGTTATTGGAACTATTTGTCTAATCCTCCTAAATGTATTTTTTAGTGTTACAAATGCAGGAGTAAGCTATTTTAATATTAATGACAAAAACAACACAATGATAAGCTTCCCAAAAGCAGACAAGATGGAGACAGTCATTATAGACAGTAAGGTATATGAGTAATGGAGATGTGGAGAAAATGCGACGCATATTCAAGAAAGGATAGCACAGGTTCTTGTAACCTTTAGCAAAATACTCTTCTTCTTGATTTGATCTACAACCATGTTATATACTTGGAGACTTTCTACTTTTTTTTTAAATTACTCACCCAAGGTTAGGCGTTTTGTTTGTCATCCTCAACATTGATAAGAAAATTATCAAGACCTCCATTTTATAGGTTCATAAGTAGGTACTAGGCTATTGGCCCTAGGGCCTATATAAGCTTAGCCAAAAGGTACCCTGAGCTTTTGCCACCCAAGAAAATTATTTTCATGTGCCATTGTCGAGCAGAGCCACAGAAGTGATCCCCAGGGTGAATTTCCTATTTCCCATCAAATCATCAAGATTTTTCTTGAAGAGTGCTAATGAGGAGCTTTGTTTGATATAGATAGGTAGTTTGTTCCAGAGTATGGGAAGTCTCTGGGACAGGAATCTATCCCTCCAGCATGTTCTGTTTATTGTGGTGACAAAGTTTAGGTCCCTAGAGCGTGAAGCTCGTAGGGATTGGGATTTCTTTAAGTGGAGCATGTCCAACAGCTCTGGGTTTGACATAGCTTTGTGTGCTAGGCAGAAATTGCCTTTGAGTAGGCGATATGCGATGGAGTAAAGCTGCAGTTTTTTGAGATGGTCTGCGTAGGGCATCAGTTTGAGGCCAGTAATTCTCTTTGTGAGGTATTTCTGCGGCCTTTCCAGTTGTTGTAGATGTCTTGTGAGGTACATACCAAAAGGGGTGTTGTACTCTATAATGGGTCTAATGAGTGACGAGTAGAGGGGAACAATGACCTCTTTTTTCCTGGATGAGAAACCTTTTGTGATGAGGTGTGCCACGTAGAAGGATTTCCTGACTACTGTGGTGATGTGATTATCAAAGGAGATACTACTGTCCACCTGTGTCCCAAGGTCTCTTATCACACTTTCGGTGTTAAGTAGACTACCGCCTATGTGGTAGTTCATGGGTACAGAGTTTTTACCAAAAGGGATGACAATGCACTTTTTGGCATTGAGCTTGAAGCCCTGGCTTTGACACCAGGCATCTGTCTCGGTGAGGCCCTTTTGTAGGATGTCCACATCATTAGGAGTTTCAATTATGGCTCCTAGTTTGCAGTCATCTGTGAACTTCATTAGCCAAAGACCTTCTGTGTTAGCCTGTACTTCAGAGAAGTATACACCAAACAGGAGAGGACCCAGGACTGAACCCTGTGGTACTCCACTTGTCACTGGTCTGAAGTTGGATTTGGAGTCTGTTACTTTCACAATGTGGGTTCTGTCAGTGAGCCAGTTGGCAACCCATCTTGTGACATAGGGATTTATACCTAGTTTAGTGAGTTTATCTATAATTCCAGAGTGGGGGGTGGTGTTGAAAGCCTTGGCGAGATCTAGATAGGCTGTGTGAACCATCTTACCCTCATCTACGGCTTTGGTGACTGCTTCAGAGAAGTCTCTCAGGTTTAGAAGACATGATCTGCCTTTTAAAAACCCGAACTGGGTGGGGTCCTGAGTTTGGAGATTACCAATGTCATTGTTTATAAGTTCCATGATGATACGTTCCATAGCCTTGCAGACCAGGCTCGTTAGGCTAATGGGGCTATAGTTTCCAGGGTCTGTGGTGGCTCCCCCTTTGTGGAGTGGGATAACTGTCACTGTGCACCATTCAGTGGGCACATAGCCTGAGGAGAGGCTATGATTGAACATGGTACTTAGGTGGGGTGCCAGTTTGTTCTGTAGTTCATGTAGAACGCAGCCTGGGATGCTGTCAGGTTCCATGGATGCTGTGTTCTTGGCTTTGGATAGTGTGTTTTTTACCTGTGCAGCCGTGATTACAGGAACTTTGCATTCTTCTGGTATAGAGATGGGCCCTTTAGGGGATGACAGGGGGGTAAAGTTAGCACTGAACCTATCTGCAGGATGTTGGCAATATCAGTTGGTTCTTTATATTTAGTGTCATTGTGCCGTAACTCAGAGCAGATCTGAGTGTTTCCATTGAGATTCTTGACATAGCTATAGAATGCTTTGTGGTTGACTTTAGAGTCAGTGGCGATTTTGTTTTCGTAACTAGCTTTGGAGGATTTTATGAGGAATCTCAGCTTCTTACTGAGGCTGACCAGGGAGTTTCTCCAATCATGGGATTTTACTCTTTTTTGCAACAGTTTCTTTCTTCTGTTGTAGAGTTTGTTTATGGCAGGGGACCATCAGATTGACTTCCATTTTTTGGAGGATAGCATCTTGGTTCTGTTAGGGATAGCATGATCCATGCACTCGTGTAAGTGCTTATAAAGTGCATTTGTGTAGGATTCAACAGTCATACCTCTATTGTCCGTCAGCATGGGTGTCGTGAAGTTTGCCACTTCTGTCTTAAGAAGCGTGAAGTTGGCTTAGGAGAAATTTTTTACTGTGGTTTTCCTAATGGAGGGTGGGGGAGGGATGTGGATGTCTAGGGTGATTAGCTTGTGATCGGATCTGACCAACGAGGAATTGACCTCTGGTGTGGAGCACCGGTTGCCCATGTTGGTAATAACCAGGTCTAGGATATTGCTGCCCCTGGTGGGGGTGTGGATAAGTTGATCCAAGGCATTGGAATTTATGAATTCCAGAAAATGTTGAGCACAAGAGTTGGTACATGAGTAATTTTCCCAGTTAATGGTGGGGTAGTTGAAATTTCCCATTATTAAGGTGTTAGGTTGTACCCTAATATTTTCCAGTGTATCAAGAAATGAGGAGTGGGAATCCTGGGGCATGGTGGGGGATCTGTAGCAAGCTACAATTTGCATTGCAGTCTTGCCCAGAGTTGGTTGCACTTGGATAATCTCGGATGCGTTATTCTGAGCAACTAGCCTGGAAGTGTGGATATCCTTAATGAATATGGACATGCCTCCGCCTTTAGTGTTTTGGTCCAGGTTAGGTGGCCGAAAGGTGTGGTATGAATTATAGCCTGGTAATGCAGGGGTACTCTGGAGCCTTGAACCAGGTCTCTGCCACTGCACAGATGTTGATGTTCTCCATTTTAAGAAGTGCCTCAAGTGAGTGCATTTTGTGGTTTAGACTTCTAGCATTGAGTAGCAATATCCTCAGATTCTTCTTGCTTGTACCTGTTACGGTGGTGAATTTGTCATTTGAACCTTGCCTGAAAAAGGCACTATAGGGGTGGCTAGAGTCTTAGCCAGTATCCGGAATCCCAGGGGCGATAGGTGCAGGCCATCTCTGGCAAAGCATCGTGGTTTGTTGATCATGTCATGCCAGGCAGACAGATACTGGATCCCCTTAGAATGACACCAGAAGCTTAGCCAATTGTTAAATTCAATCATTTTGTCCTTGTACTGTGGTATCATTCTGGGTGATGGCAGGATGCTACTCAGGGCTAGGGCCATACCTGCCTGGGCTACAAGATCGGACAGCTCCTCCATGTCCCTTTTCATGTAGTCCAGGGAGGTACATCTCAGGTCATTCACACCAACATGGACAATGACAGAGTCATATTTGTACTTGTTGTGGAGTGACCTGACTGCATGCATTATGTGGTGGATCCTGGCACCCGACAGGCAGCTGACAGTAACTTTCTTCTTGTTTAGCCTGGTCAGTGGAACATCAATGTGCCTGACTATAGTCACCTATGACTAGAGTGTTGGGTACGTTGTTATGCCTTATGGGCTGTGGTTGAGTGGCACATTGAGTTTGTGGGCTAGGTGTTATTTGGGTTGTGTTGGGGGGTGGAGGTTGCTTGTGTTTCTGCTTTGGAGGTCCCTGTTGCTTGGGCAGGTTTTTACTGAGAGCCTCAGCGAATGTAGGTGTGTGTTTTGTGTTTCTATGTGTGTTTTGGTGGTGTAGGTTTTGAGGGACTATGTGCTGTGTGTGGTGTGGTGCAAGTGTTTACCTTCTCCTCTTGACTGTCTAGTCCAGTCTTAGGTGAAGAGAGCTTTGCTTCCAGTTTGGCTATATAAGTGCATCTCTCACAGGTTGTACTGTTGGGTGGTAGGAAGAGAGGGTTGTCTGTGTACATGAGGCAATTTCTGCATTGCCCCAGGATGCCCAGATTCATCAGGTAGACAGGAGAAAACACCGGGAGCTGACCCTTAGACATGCCTGGATAGGTGCTTATTTGTTAAGTACTAGAAACTGTTTTCCTCTAGACAGTGAGGAAAGTTGAGTGCTGTAGTAATTTGTAGCTTATTTAGCACTTACAAGAAGTTCTGAACAAGTGCTGAGCTCAAAGAAACAGACGAGTGCTGAAACTAAAAAACTGGCTAGTTCTAAGAAACAAAATTAAGCTAGAAGGCTTCCCTCCAACACAGAAAGGCTTGGGGGCTTAAAAGCCCACACATAGTCCTGGACACAGCAAATCTTTATCCAGACTAGACTACCCACAGGAAAGGCAGGAAACAAGCTTAGAATTTTTTTTTTTTTAAGCGGAAAGAGAGAATGGAGGAGCAGAAACTAAGCTGATTGGCCTTCTCAGATGTTCTCCCTGTATTAGATAGAATGAGGTAATAACACTAGACTGGGAGGAGGGTCCCAGATCAAATTTACAGTAGGGGCGGGCAACTGCAAAGCCACCAACTATAAGAACAGCATACCAATACAGAAGGAGAGTGGGAAACAAACTGCAGAAATGTTTCTCACAGCATAAAAGCAGCAGTGAGCCTTTAAATGAAAGTTTTAAACAGCTAAAGGAGCCTGTAGAGAAAGTGTTTGCTAACAAGTTATCAGAAACAAACAACCCAACAGATGCTTAATAAAAGTGGACAATTTCCAGTTAATATCTCACTCACAGTGAAACTAGCTAGAAAAATATACAGTAGACAAAGTGCTGTAAATAACTAAAATAAAATAAGCCAAAAAAACAGGATACTTAATGTTATATATTATAGATCTTTATAGATTAAGATATTACAGAATTTTAGGCTCATCGCTTTAAAAGGATTCTCAAAAATGCAACCTGTTAACTTTACATTGACAGGCTTAACAGATTAGTTCATCTGGTAGCATCCTATATTCAGGAAACACCTGGCATTTTATGGAAAACCTTAGAATGACTGATTCTTCTGATCATGTTGATAACCTTCTTTCAGTTATAATCAACATTGTTTCTTTATATCCTTGCATAGCACAAGAAGAAGGTCTAAACACAGTAAGGCATTTCTTAGCTGATACATTGGTTGTGGAAGACAGGAGTCTATGAGACATAAAGTCTATTAGAACTAATGTTAACTTTTTATTTTTCAAAACAAATATTGCAAACCACAAAAGCTGATGAAATTTGAGTCCACGGTTGCATTTTTTTGCATACACCTTTCTGGGATGTGAAATCTTCCATATCAGTACAAAAATGTCCTTTTAAAGATAATATATCATGGGAGGTCCAGTGACAATTTATTTATTTTGTACACTATGATTTTATACACTGCGATGATTGCCCTTTTACATGAATTTTGACTGGTAAAAACAGTTTGCTGGACTACCATCTTCAGATGACACTTGTTATTCTGAGAAGTATAAGGTTATTTTATTTATTTACTTACTTAGCAGGGTTATAGCACTGATCACAACTAACCAGCTTCAAAGAGCAGCTGTGCATGGATACATTTCTCAAGGATGTTTTATAGTGGAGCTACAATGGTTATTAGTCTATAGTTGATAAGGTCTGTGGGAGTACCAATGTTATGTAAGGGAAATATGATGGGAATGTAACTTTCTTTAACAGATCCATTAATTAATATAGACACTGGGTAGGCCAAAGTCTTACCTGACATTTTTATGTAATCTCCTGGTAGTTTTATCTGGGGCATCTGTGATAGATTTCAGTTTTAGTAGTATTTGTAGTAGGACGGTGCAGTGGTGCAGCTGTAGTGTTGTCGCCTCACAGCAAGAGGTTCTCCGGTTCAATTCTTGCCTGGGGTGCCTTCTGTGTGGAGTCTGCATGTCCTCCCTGCATTTGTGTGGGTTTCCTCCTGGTGCTCCGGTTTCCTCCCACATTACAAAGACATGCATCTGGGGCATTTCTCCCCAGGCCTCCGCTGAAAATTGGCTTCATTCCAAGTCGGACTTTCCCAGTTAATAAATAAATAAAATAAATACATTTTGTCTGATAAGTTCCAGAGGGAACATTTTATGATGGTGTGCTGATTTACAGGAAGGTTGAGGGTTAGTGGAGATTGAGAGGTGTAAGAGAGAGTAGTTACCGAATTGATGAAGTGTGTATTGAACTGGGAAGTCAAGTAATCTGAGTTGATTAAGGAACAGCAGAGGGGCTAGGCTGGGTGACTTGGCAAGGATTTGGTAGTTAGTTGACTGAAGACCAGACATTTTTGGGTTTTGTGGTTTTAAAGTTTGTAGATTAGTGTAATATGATTTCTTGTCAAATGTAATCCTTTGTTTGGTGCTATTTCTGAAGTATTTATATTTTTTAGGTTCGAGTCCATCTTATTTTTTCTCTAGGTTTCCTGTGCTTTGTGACTTTGTTTTCATAAATTGTTTGGTTTGTCTGGAGTGCTAGGCTGCTAGATTTGCTTTGATTCTTGTCATTTTATATTAATATTGAGGAAAATGCTGTTGAATAAGAAGGACTTCAAATATCTAGGGGTCTTTTTAGTCAAAATTCCAAACGTACAATGCCATATAAAAATTACAAAATAAATAAAAAATAAAATAAAAAAATAGTGTTTTTGAGTCAAAAAAATCTGACTTCCTCTTCCTGACAGAAAGAATGACTGTAGGGAAACAAATTCTTCTTTTCCAGTAAATTTGTACATTATTAGTACTGACTGACCCACAGATAAAGGAATTTACAACCTTTACAGTACGAGGCTGGCAAAATAGGATGGACTACCACCTATAATCTTGAAATACAATCAGCCACCATGGCTTCCTTGCTAATCCTTTGGAATAATCAGCATGGCATAAACCTCCGTTTTCTACATTCCCTTCTCTCCATGTATGAGAATCATATAAATAAAATCAAATATCTCCTTCCCCACATTTCAGGTCCACCTGAAAGCGTTCTCAATTAAAAAAGCAATGTATAAAAGCTGTAAGAATGTCCGTGTCTTTCTTTACTTTTCCATACTTTGTTTCTCACTGTTGATAACCTAAGACTAAGTTCCTCAACTGGCAACTAAACTCATGAAGAGTAATTTCTCTCACTATTACTGAACCTCAGTTTTCCCTCCTTTTTTATTTTGCTGTTATTTCTCATTTCTACTCCCTATATCACCCTTTTTCTCTACAAATATTTATAGCAAATAACTTTGTTTACATTTGATTTTTCATTACTTTGAAATTATTGCATAAGATGCTTATATTACTTCCCAATGAAACCTCGCTTTCATATCGCAGTTCTTGTTTTATGTGTGTTATGCTCTTTGGGCTGCTACTGGAAGGGTGTGTGAGGATCAATGTTCAGCTCTAGCTAACAAATGGGGAAAAATGTAATATTGACTCTTTCTTCAGCAAGATTTTGCGGCTGGTTTATGAACTAAAACTAAACTTTAAGGGTGGAAAAGAGCCTCTAAAGGAAATGTAAAATGGTTAAGGAATCTGAGAGCTCCATACCATGTGATATCCTATCCTGCTCAATGAAGTATATCAAGATGTCCCCAGGCACAGCTTAACCACAGGCTCTGAAATCTGTCACTGACTTAAACTTGTTTATCAGCAGGTGTTTTTAGTAGAAGGCTCACAATATTAAGGACCAGACAGGCATTTGGGTGAAGAGAAGAGCTGGATGTGTTATATGACAGTAAGACTACCAGAAGTAGAGGTACAGCTTAGTAAGAAAAGGAGAAGAAGAAGTCCTGCTTAACACAGCTGCCATTTATATATTTTAAGCTGAATGCAAACTGGTGTCACTAAATTAGTTTATTGAGAAATAATCTGATGTATATGCAGACTTTTAGTTCCTACATGGATGACGATTGGTGTGGCTAGGTCTCAGTACATGTATTCCAGAGGGGAATTTTAAAGCAACTTTTTGTGTGTAGTATTTGGTGCTATAGAAAGTAAAATGACTCATGGATGACTACTAGGCATGCATTCCAGGAGATTATTAAGGCCCATATTCTCAATTCTGTCAAAGCACTGTCTGGTTAAGTGATTTGCTCAGTTACACAGTAGACAAATGAAGGTGAAAAGATTCAAACCTTGTACCCTTGGCACACTAAGCAACTCATTTAAGAAGTATGCACTTTAGCCCTTTGTGCTAATTGCCTGAAATAAACTGAATCACCTGGGCTGGGAATAGAACCCACAGCTTTTTGATCTTTCAGCAGCAAAGGTAAGTGTACTACCTTTTCATAGGTTCATAGGTTCACACTAGGCTATCTGCCCTAGTGCATTTATAAGCCTAGCCAGAGTTGTGTGGCTTTCACCACCCCTTAGGTTGAAGAATACTATACCCATTAGTTTGCTGTGCCTCTGTCCAGCAGTGATACAGAGATGATCCCCGGGGTAAACCTACGATCTCCCATCCACTGGTCAAGATTCCTCTTGAACAGAGCCAGCGAGGTGCTCTGTCTCACATGGACCGGGATTCTGTTCCACAGCATAGGGAGTCTCTGGGTGATGAATCTGTCCCTCCAGCACATCCTATTTATATCCGTGTTGAGGTTTAAGTCTCTTGCTCTTGTGGCTCTGGTGGATATGGATTTTTTGAGGTGGAGCATGTCCATTAATTCCGGGTTGGACATGGCCTTGTATGTCAGGCACAGGTCACCTCTGAGCAGATGGCATGTGACTGAATAGAGCTGGAGTTTCTTCAGTCGGGCAGCATATGGCATATTTTTGAGCCCCTTTATCCTTTTGGTGAGGAAGTTTTGGGGTCTTTCCAATTGCTGCAGGTGTCGGGTAAGATACATTCCGAATGGGGCATTGTACTCAATCATTGGTCTGATAAGTGAAGAGTACAGGGAACAATGACCTCCCTTGATCTGGATGTGAATCCTTCATAATCAGGTGGGCAATGTAGAAGGTCCTCCTAACCACTTTGGCAATGTGAGTGTCAAAAGAAAGGTTACTGTCAACTTGGGTCCCCAGGTCCCTGATAACCTCTTCTGTGCTTAATGGATTGCCACCTATGTGGTAACTTGGGGTTACCTTGTTTTTACCAAAGGGTATGACTATACATTTTTGGCTTAGCTTAAGGCCATGGCTCTGGCACCAGTTATCCGTTCTATGAGACCTCTCTGAAGGATATCTGTGTCTGATGGATTTTCAACTATGGCCGCCAGTTTGCAGTCATCTGCAAACTTTGTCAGCCACAATCCTCCTATGTTTGCCTGCACTTCTGAAAAGTAGATGCCGAACAAGAGGGGCCCAGGACTGAGCCCTGTGGGACACCGCCAGACCGCTTTGGAGTCTGACATGGCACCAGCAACTCTAACCCTGTGGGTTCTGTCCTTGAGCCAGTTTGCAACCCATCTTGTGACATATGGGTTTACATTTAAGCTGGTGAGCTTTTCTATGATACCCGAGTGGGGTATTGTGTCGAAAGCTTTGCAAGGTCAAGGTAGGCTGTGTGAACTGCCTTACCCTCATCAATGGCCTTGGTGACTGTTTTCTCTCCATCTCCCTCCACATCTCCCTCTACATACATATATATATATATATATATATATATATATATATATATATATATATATAAAATAAAATATACACACACAACCCCCACACACACATCTATATAGCTCTCTCTATATCTCTCGCCGCTCTCTCTCTCTCTCTATAAGTATATATATATATATATATATATATATATATATATATATATATAAAATAATATACACACACAACCCCCCCCACACACATCTATATATATATATATATATATATATATATATATATATATATATATATATATACACACACACACACACACACACACACACACACACACAAAATCTATACATCTGTGTGTGTATACCTTCTGGCTTTTCCCGGTTAGGGGTTGTCACAGCAGATCACCTGTCCGCTCATGATTGGCAGTGGAAGCCCAGCAGCCAACCTTCCACAGAAGGTGCACACGCACAGACACCTAGGGCCAATTCTGACTGTCCAATCCACCTACAGCAAGTCTTTGGGAGGAAACCGGAGCACCCAGAGGAAACGCACACAACCACAAGGAGGACATGCAAACTCCGCACAGAAGGCACTCCAGCAGAGGATCAAACCGGAGAGCCTCTTGATGTGAGGAGGCAATGCTAACCGCTACAGCAGAGACACTAATCTATATATATATATATATATATATATATATATATATATATATATATATATATATATATATATATATATATATATATATATATATATCTATACACATACACACATATACATATACATATATACACACATACACACACATTATATATATATATATATATATATATATATATATATATATATATATACACACACACACACACACACACACACACACACACACAGAGGCAGTCGTTGGGTGCAGCTATTGCAGTGGTGAGGAATTTGATCCACAACTATACCACGCTTGCCACTCACTGCAGTATTTAGATTGACAAAGCTTATCCAGCCAAGGATAGATGCAAATCCAGGGCCTCTGGGAGAAAAGACTTAAAAGAAACAGCCCTACACTGGGAAGATGAATCCAGTTTGTACTACTTTCTCTATCACAACCACAACCCTGCTACATCTGTATCACAACCAAATCCCTGTTACATCTGCATCACAACCAAAACCCTGCTGCATCTGTATCAAAAATAAAGCTGGCTACATCTGTATCATAACCACACATTTGTGACAAAATATCTGGCAGACACCTTAAACAGTGCAGTGGCAGATGTATGAAACATACATTTTACTGGTTTACCCTGTCTGTATAGCCTACATTCCATGTGATAATTTCTCTGCCAAACACCCTTAGAGTGTTTTAGAATGAACCTACAAGAATCATTTTGTGATATACCTTGCATGTAAATAAACAAATTTGTTCCAGAATATCCAGTCATTCCACATAATCCACTTTTAAATCACAGGTGTCTGTATTAAGTATGCAAATATATTACTTAAAGGCATCCTTGTCTAAACTGTGCACAGAAATTTCCATTGAAATTGTTTTTATTCTTCTGCCCTACCTTCCACTGCATTATTTTTAAGCCACTGATATGTTTCTTTAAAGAAATGTGAGGATAATAACTGTTACTTTGCAAGTGGAACTTGATGCACTTAAATAACAGATCAGCTTAGTTGCGCATATACCACAGTGCGCTGGTTAAGTTACCTTTATCTAAGTCAACATTACTAGCTAATAAACTATTTTGCTTAGAGTATTATGTGTATTTGTTGCTTTGCATGGAAAAAATACATTTAAAACTATTGGCTGAATTTGGCTAATTTTGTGGTGGAGTTGAATAACATCTTGTTTTTTGTTATGTTTAACTTAAAGTTGGAGGTAGTTAACCATATTTAAATACTATCAAAAACAGAACATGCAAAGATATGTTAATGGTGAATGTTAATGTGACACAAAACAGAGAGTGGTACCATATGTCTTGTCAAGTTTTACCACAGGGTGACATGGCTACAGCATGTCATTAGTTAAAGTAGTGGATGGAGAACTCTGAGAATGTACTGTTATGGAATACCTGAGTGAATTGCCTGAGGCTAAGATATCCTTTTGTATCACCTTGTAGCATTGGCTGTGTTGGCCATATAGCTGGACAGCCAGGACAGTGCTATGGTGTGTGTGTGTGACTGGGGGGAAGGGCAGGTTAATATTGAGATGCTCTGTCAGGGTAGTATGATCTATCATGTCAAAGGACTTTGAAAGGTACAACCTTTAGATTTATTTCTAATGTTGTTGGAAAATGTTAGAAAAGCTGTTTCAGTACCATGGTGTGGTTTGAAGCAATGCTGCTTCTGGGAATTGGAGATTATTATCAGTGCAACCTTGTAGTATTTGTTTATGAGCACCATTTATGAGCATCCTTGATAGCAGGATATGCAGAATGATTAGCCTATACTGACTCAGGTCAGTGGAAGTACCTTTCTTATGGAGGGGAATAACGGTGATTTCTTTCTGTGACAAGGGGGCATATTTACCTCTCAGTGAGTTAATTATGAGGATGACTATGGGGGTACCAACGATACAAGTTCGGGAAAGTGGGGGGGGGGGACTGGGTTGATGAGGCTAAGTTTTGTTTAAGCTGACTGATGTATTTTAGAAAGGTCAAAGGTGTGGGCATTTTGGCTGCTATAGAGAGTGGATTGTGGTTGGGGTGGGTGGAGTTTTGAATGACACTGCAATAGTGTGTGTCAGATGTTGGCAAACGTTATAGTATGTATATAATTTAAGATTTTTTACAGGAGTTTTGTCAGTGAAGAGGCAGAGGGTTCTGTGGGTTTCAGCACAGCATTCACTGAGTTTCAGAACTCTTTTGGGCAATTTTTGATTTGAGCCTATTTAGTATGGAAGTACTCTTTTCTGACTATACAATATGGTTTGTTTGTTTTTTTTACATTTCCACTGACTTGTTTCTAAATAGTTTCCTTGTCAGGCAATTGATGGTTTTATATTTTACCATGTGTTATTATGTCTATTCATTTATGTTTTTTTATATCAGTTGTACTGATTTGGGTTTGATTCTTTTATTACAGATGAGACCCAGTTTGTTGAGTGTGCCAAAGAAAGTTTTATTTTTAAATTCATCAGTCTGTCATAGAGGTGACACCAAAGGCATTACTAGTTAATGGATTTCAGTGAAGCCAAGAAGGCTGAATCCTTAAAGTAGAATGTTTTGTGGCATTGCCCATATTTGTGCGGGTAAGTGCATTTATGGTAGGTAAAGGCGGACAAGCATGTGGTCACTGAGTGAGTTGGATAGTATGTGAGCAGGTGTGAAGTTGGTTGGATGTGTGTTACTCTTGCTTGTAGTTTCATCAGTTTTGATGGGGATGTATTATCTCGGGTGGCGATGTTTCTTTACGCAACTCCTCCTCTTCTGACAAAGGTCCTACACAAGATTTTGTTGGACATGTCCAGAATCTTGCTAGTGACTCCCTTTTGGCCCAGACAGCACTATTTCCCCTTGTTCACCTAGGCAAGGGTCGAGGATGGACTTTCTCACACTCGAAAAGGGCTAACTCATTCACCCTCATCTTCTCACCTGAAGTTGACTCTTTAGGTGACAGCCAAGAAAATAAAAAAATCAAACTGTCACCAGCAAAGAGTATAAAAATGGAAACAGAAAACAGCAGGGAGCTCGTACACGGAAGAGTATAGTTCAATCCTTTAATCCACAGTTTAGCGCTTTCAACTGGAACACCCCAGTCTTCTTCAGAACTGATAAAAACATACACCTAGGCAGGTATATATAGTGGTAAAAAATCAGTTAGTAGAAAAACCGCCAAAACTCTTAAAGATATACATCACAATATCATAATATGGAGAATACCCTCCTAAAAAATCACCATATAATAAAATAAAATAAAAAATACCTTCATATATGCAAAACTTAGAATGTTAAAATATTAACAATTAATAGTATTTTTGATAGAAAAAGTAAAAAGTTAACTAGAGATTTAGAATCTTACAGTTCTAACAGGGCTTATATATGGCCCAAAGTGAAAACAAATGAGGAAAGGTTTACTATGAATTCCCCTAGATCTACACATAGGGGTATTAGTAAAGACATTAAAGAAACAAATTTTCAGATGGAATTATCTCAGTATCCCAGGAACCCACAAAGACATTGGAACAGACACAGAAAATAATACTATTCCCCCACACCAGAGTCAGTGATATTTTAGGGGAGAGACCATCTTTAGCTGTGTATCCCCCCTTGACACCCTCATCTGTGAAACCTACTAATTATGGTGAGACATTACAGAATAATCTTAAATCATACACACCTTTTTACACACTCACTAGTTATGAGGGTTTCAATGTTTATAACTACACTGACGTGGAGGTTGATGAACAGTTTATTAATGTTATGAGTAAAGGTATGAAGTTTATACCTACTGTCCGTAGTGATTTATTCGATCACATTAAACAAGTTAAATTATTTTGCCGTAAATTAAACCTGGCCATTCTTTATGACAATAAAGCTGACAATCAGGGGAGTTTAGACAACCAACCATTGTGTAAGAAAAGCTCATTTGTTCCCAATTCTCATCCCAGTATTTCTAGTTTTGAGAAATCAGTCTGTAAGGACATATACCGATTACACAAGGATATAAGGAATAAACACGAATTATACAACAATCCACAGTTGAATCTAACACCTTTAGAGAGAGAATGTTTAAACAAAGTGATATGTAACAAGGAGTTGCGTATTATGAAACCCGATAAAGGTGGAGGGATTGTTGTCTTTCAGACTGATATTTACAACTCCAGTATATATGATATATTACATCAAACTGATACGCATTTAGTGTATTTCCATCAACCAGATTAACATAGGACACAGACGTATTGATCTGGCTATTGAGGAATATTTAATAGATAATAGGATCTCGAATGAGACTTACATGTTTTTGAAAAATGACTATCCAATATTGGCTAAAATTGTGGGGATCCCTAAGATACATAAATCCTTAGACAAACCACCTTTTAGACCCATCATCTCTGGGTCAAAGTCCAAAACTTTTAACATTGGGAGATGGATTGACCATCAACTTAAACACATTTATGGAACCATCCCTCATATCATGAAAGACTCTTGGAGTTTCTTAGGGAAATTAACAAAGGACAACTGGAAAAGTGATCTTATTCTCCTAACTATAGATGTAGTAGATCTTTTCTCAAGCATACCTAAAGATGATGGTTTGGAACTTTTTTCCAACAGCTTGAGGAAACATTCAGGTCTAAGTTGGGATAAAGTGTCCTTATTGTGCGATATGATGGGCCTAGTGCTGGAACACAATTATATTGTATTTCAAGATGAATATTTCAAACAAATCAAGGGGGTTGCTATGGGAGCCTCTTGTGCTCCCATTTTTGCAAACCTTGTGATGTTGGACTGGGAGGATGAAGTTCTTTTTAAAAGCAACTTTTACACCGACATAAAATTTTACGCTAGATATTTGGATGACATCTTTGTTCTTTGGCAGGCCTCTATTGAGAGACTACACGAATTTATGTCTTTTATTAACAACTCCTCCCAATTCTTAAAATTCACATACAGTACTAGTACTACCAATATTCCCTATTTGGACGTTTTGATTGGACTTGAAAACAATGGTTTCACTTCTAAGATTTATCGGAAACCTACTTTTTCGAATGACTACTTATATTTTTCAAGTAACCATCCACCATATGTTTTCAAAAACATAGTTAAGGGCCAGTGCATACGCGCGGCCAGGATGTCATCTTCTGATTCTGTTATGAAAACAGAACTTGACGTTCTCAAAAATTTATTCCTTAATCGTGGTTATCCTCCCCACATGCTTGCAGATGTTATAAGGTATGTTCAGAAGGAATGGGGAAATAAATATTCACCATTATTGGGTAATTTTGTAGACAGTTTGAAAGGTAAAGATAAAGAATCTCAGAGTTTTGGTAGAGCTTGTGTATTAACATACACCCCACACACCCACTTTATCCAGGACATTTTACGTCATCATTGGGATATTATTACAGCTACCAATTTGGATCAGATTGTGGGACGTAAACCCAAATTTATATATAAGACGGGACAAACCTCAAAAGGATCCTCGAAAAGGCCAACAACCATTTTGATAAATTAGATGTATATAAGGGAACGAAAAAATGCGGAAGATGTAAGCAACGTAGCCACATTAATGAAGACAGTCTTATTAGATTGAAAGATATTAATTTTTCTTGTATAAAGACTAGAACAGGCAACTGTAATACCAGCCAGGTGATTTACTTGGCCTCTTGTTCATTATGCCCTGCTTACTATATTGGCAAAACTGAAAGACCCTTAAAAAAGCGTATTTATGAACATTATTATCGTATACAGAAAATGGACACTAAAAACGCCTTATTTAGACATATTAATGAATATGGGGGGGAGCATAAATTTCGTTTTGCCATTATAGATCAATTAAAGAGTCCATTATTTGGAGGTAATTGGAAAATGCGTTTAGCCGCATTAGAGAGTAAGTGGCAGATTTTATTAGATGCCACAAGACCCCCCCGGATTGAATGATTTCATCAGTATCAAGCCTTTCCTGGTATTATCCCAATAGGCCTGACCTAGTATGGTCACATATTTTTACATTATATTTTTACATTACATTTTTTACATTTTTTATATATTTTCTTATTTACTCACACTTTAAAAGTGGGGCTTACCCAGTTCATCTAATGATATGACATGAATTGCATAAGTTGTACTGTTGACTACAATAGATTTTTTCTTGTTTTAGTATATTCTTTTTATGTATGATTTATTTCAGACATTTACTGTATCTGATAATTTTATCAGCTACAATTGTTAATATTTTAACATTCTAAGTTTTGTATATATGAAGGTATTTTTTATTTTATTTTATTATATGGTGATTTTTTAGGAGGGTATTCTCCATATTATGATATTGTGATGTATATCTTTAAGAGTTTTGGCGGTTTTTCTACTAATTGATTTTTTACCACTATATATACCTGCCTAGGTGTATGTTTTTATCAGTTCTGAAGAAGACTGGGGTGTTCCAGTTGAAAGCGCTAAACTGTGGATTAAAGGATTGAACTATACTCTTCCGTGTACGAGCTCCCTGCTGTTTTCTGTTTCCATTTTTATACTCTTTGCTGGTGACAGTTTGATTTTTTTATTTTCTTGGTTGCTACCTACGATGGATCCGGAAGACACATCTGGTGCTTTATTGTCTCGGGAAGAGTTCTCTGAGTTACGAGCTGAAGTTTCAGCTGTGCAATGTGAGTTGAAAAAATTATACGAACTAGTTACGAATTTAACATCTAACCACACCAAATTGTGCCATGCATCGGGCACTGGTGGTGTGATTCACACTAATAAGAGTGTATCCTCTTCTAAAGGTGAGGGAGAGGCAGTTTGTTGTTTGTGGATGGCTCAGAATACCGGAGAGGGTGAGCGTGAACGTGCATGTATGAGAAGAGACGTACCTACGCCTGAACGAGGGTTCCCTGAAGCGCTCCGGACGACCGAAGAGGTGGTACATGCTCCTAATGGTGTTATAGATTTACCGGACGCTGGTGTTATCTCAGATGCATCTCCAAAGGATTTGGGACGTTTCCATAACCAGGATGAGGGCATTCCTTTTGATCCGCTGGGGTTTTCCCCAGCTCAAGACTTTACTTTTGACTTTAGCATTGTAAGGGCTAGACGAGAAGCTGAACGTGTTGGTGCGAGGCCTAAAGCTACACAAGTAAGTAAACAGTACGAATACAAACAGCAGAAGCTGGGGAATGTTTATAAAGGTACTGTACATCATATTATCTCTAGCCCAAACCAGGACTTTAGGACATTTTCCAGGCACGGTGGTGCCGAGCAAAATAGACTGAACTTTCATAAGATATCTACTACTGCCCATGAAAGAGATCTTATGGAGCAGTTTTTAAACGACAAGTACGATGATTTCAATTTTAATCTTGGCAAAAAAGACCACCATGCCAATAAAGATTATGTTTACAGTTCTTTAAAAGAACTGATTTATGATTTTGGGAAGAGACTTATTGCATTTAAAAACTCTAAGATGGATATGAGTTATCCAAACAATTGTCTGAAAATTAATGTAGTGCCCAAGGGTTTAAGATTTTTCAAGCTGCCATTAAGCATTCCTTACAACCAAAATGTTGTTAATGAATTTAATGGTTTATTTGACAACTTTGGATGTGCATATATGCAACTTCTTCTCAAGTACCAACAAGAGAAATGTGTTTTACTAGCAGATGAACTGGAGAGTATGTATGAAACTATTACTAGTCATATTGAGTTTGACACTTGGAAGGACTTGTTTAAAAAACAATTTTATTTAGCGGATAGTAAAGTTAATAGTATTTTTGATAGAAAAAGTAAAAAGTTAACTAGAGATTTAGAATCTTACAGTTCTAACAGGGCTTATATATGGCCCAAAGTGAAAACAAATGAGGAAAGGTTTACTATGAATTCCCCTAGATCTACACATAGGGGTATTAGTAAAGACATTAAAGAAACAAATTTTCAGATGGAATTATCTCAGTATCCCAGGAACCCACAAAGACATTGGAACAGACACAGAAAATAATACTATTCCCCCACACCAGAGTCAGTGATATTTTAGGGGAGAGACCATCTTTAGCTGTGTATCCCCCCTTGACACCCTCATCTGTGAAACCTACTAATTATGGTGAGACATTACAGAATAATCTTAAAATCATACACACTCCTTTTTACACACTCACTAGTTATGAGGGTTTCAATGTTTATAACTACACTGACGTGGAGGTTGATGAACAGTTTATTAATGTTATGAGTAAAGGTATGAAGTTTATACCTACTGTCCGTAGTGATTTATTCGATAACATTAAACAAGTTAAATTATTTTGCCGTAAATTAAACCTGGCCATTCTTTATGATAATAAAGCTGACAATCAGGGGAGTTTAGACAACCAACCATTGTGTAAGAAAAGCTCATTTGTTCCCAATTCTCATCCCAGTATTTCTAGTTTTGAGAAATCAGTCTGTAAGGACATATACCGATTACACAAGGATATAAGGAATAAACACGAATTATACAACAATCCACAGTTGAATCTAACACCTTTAGAGAGAGAATGTTTAAACAAAGTGATATGTAACAAGGAGTTGCGTATTATGAAACCCGATAAAGGTGGAGGGATTGTTGTCTTTCAGACTGATATTTACAACTCCAGTATATATGATATATTACATCAAACTGATACGTACGAGTGTATTTCCATCAACCAGATTAACATAGGACACAGATGTATTGATCTGGCTATTGAGGAATATTTAATAGATAATAGGATCACGAATGAGACTTACATGTTTTTGAAAAATGACTATCCAATATTGGCTAAAATTGTGGGGATCCCTAAGATACATAAATCCTTAGACAAACCACCTTTTAGTCCCATTATCTCTGGGTCAAAGTCCAAAACTTTTAACATTGGGAGATGGATTGACCATCAACTTAAACACATTTATGGAACCATCCCTCATATCATGAAAGACTCTTGGAGTTTCTTAGGGAAATTAACAAAGGACAACTGGAAAAGTGATCTTATTCTCCTAACTATAGATGTAGTAGATCTTTTCTCAAGCATACCTAAAGATGATGGTTTGGAACTTTTTTCCAACAGCTTGAGGAAACATTCAGGTCTAAGTTGGGATAAAATGTCCTTATTGTGCGATATGATGGGCCTAGTGCTGGAACACAATTATATTGTATTTCAAGATGAATATTTCAAACAAATCAAGGGGGTTGCTATGGGAGCCTCTTGTGCTCCCATTTTTGCAAACCTTGTGATGTTGGACTGGGAGGATGAAGTTCTTTTTAAAAGCAACTTTTACACCGACATAAAATTTTACGCTAGATATTTGGATGACATCTTTGTTCTTTGGCAGGCCTCTATTGAGAGACTACACGAATTTATGTCTTTTATTAACAACTCCTCCCAATTCTTAAAATTCACATACAGTACTAGTACTACCAATATTCCCTATTTGGACGTTTTGATTGGACTTGAAAATAATGGTTTTACTTCTAAGATTTATCGGAAACCTACTTTTTCGAATGACTACTTATATTTTTCAAGTAACCATCCACCACATGTTTTTAAAAACATAGTTAAGAGTCAGTGCATTCGCGCTGCCAGGATGTCATCTTCTGATTCTGTCATGAGAACAGAACTTGACGTTCTCAAAAATTTATTTCTCAACCGTGGTTATCCTCCCCACATGCTTTTAGATGTTACAAGGTATGTACAGAAGGAATGGGGAAAAAATATTCACCATTATTGGGTAATTTTGTAGACAGTTTGAAAGGTAAAGATAAAGAATCTCAGAGTTTTGGTAGAGCTTGTGTATTAACATACACCCCACACACCCACTTTATCCAGGACATTTTACGTCATCATTGGGATATTATTACAGCTACCAATTTGGATCAGATTGTGGGACGTAAACCCAAATTTATATATAAGACGGGGACAAACCTCAAAAGGATCCTCGAAAAGGCCAACAACCATTTTGATAAATTAGATGTATATAAGGGAACGAAAAAATGCGGAAGATGTAAGCAATGTAGCCACATTAATGAAGACAGTCTTATTAGATTGAAAGATATTAATTTTTCTTGTATAAAGACTAGAACAGGCAACTGTAATACCAGCCAGGTGATTTACTTGGCCTCTTGTTCATTATGCCCTGCTTACTATATTGGCAAAACTGAAAGACCCTTAAAAAAGCGTATTTATGAACATTATTATCGTATACAGAAAATGGACACTAAAAACGCCTTATTTAGACATATTAATGAATATGGGGGGAGCCTAAATTTCGTTTTGCCATTATAGATCAATTAAAGAGTCCATTATTTGGAGGTAATTGGAAGATGCGTTTAGCCCCCCCCCAAAAGGAGAGATATTTATACCAAGCGATTGCAGCCCCCCAAACATCTCCAACGCCCAAGTGAGAACTGCTCTCTCCAAAGCAAAAAACACAGCATCCATGGGACCTGATGGTGTCCCCGGCTGTGTGCTCTACGAACTCAATGAGGAATTAAACCCACAGCTAGGACAGCTGTTTAATCATAGTCTTACCTCTGGATACGTACCCAGGGAGTGGCGCACTGCAACTGTGGTCCCACTTCACAAAGGCGGTGCCTCCACCGACCCTGGAAATTACCGCCCATTAGCTTGACAAGCCTTATCTGCAAAGCCATGGAGAGGATCATAATGGACCTCATAAATAAAGACATAGGGAATTTGCAGACTTTGGATCCATCCCAGTTTGGCTTTGTCAAAGGCAGATCATGCCTTCTAAACTTGGTTGACTTTTTCGAAACAGTCACCAAAGCCATTGATGAGGGAAAGGCAGTCTATACAGCCTACCTCGATCTGGCGAAGGCCTTCGATACAATACCCCACTCGGGTATCATTGAAAAACTCATCAGCTTAAATGTTAACTCATACATCACAAGATGGGTTGCAAACTGGCTGAGTGACAGAACCCACAGGGTCAGAGTTGTTGGCGCCATGTCAGACTCAAAGCCTGTCACAAGTGGTGTACCACAGGGCTCAGTCCTGGGCCCACTCTTGTTTTGCATCTACTTTTCCGAAGTACAAGCAAACACAGGAGGGTTATGGCTGACAAAGTTTGCAGATGACTGCAAACTGGGCCATAGTAGAAAACACATCTGACACAGATATCCTTCAGAAGGGTCTCACAGAAACGGATAACTGGTGCCAGAGCCATGGCCTAAAGTTAAATGCCAAAAAATGCATAGTCATACCCTTCGGGAAAAACAAGGTTACCCCTAGCTACCAAATAGGTGGCAATCCACTGAGCACAGAAGAAGTTATCAGGGACCTGGGGACCCAGGTTGATAGTAGTCTGTCATTCGACACCCATGTAGCTAAAGTAGTTAGGAAGACCTTCTACATTGCCCACCTTATCATGAAGGGATTCTCATCTAGATCAAGGAGGTCATAGTCTCCCTATACTCATCACTCATCAGACCAATGATTGAGTACAATGCCCCATTCGGAATGTATCTGACCCGACACTTGCAGCAGCTGGAGAGGCCACAAAAGTTCCTCACCAAAAGGATAAAGGGTCTCAAACATCTGTCCTATGCTGCCCGACTGAAAGAACTCCAGCTCTATTCAGTCGCCACCGCTTGCTCAGAGGTGACCTTTGCCTAACATACAAGGCCATGTCAAACCCAGATTTGATGAATATGCTTCACCTCAAAAATCTAGATCCGTCAGAGCCACAAGGGCGGAGACTTAAACCTCGACACGGCTATTAATAGGACATGCTGGAGGGATAGATTCATCACCCAAAGACTCCCTATGCTGTGGAATAAAATCCCGGTATATGTGAGGCAGAGCACCTCGCTGGCCTTGTTCAAGAGAAATCTTGACCAATGGATGGGAGATCGCAGATATACCCCAGGGATTACCTCAGTGTCACTGCTCAACAGAGGCACAGCAAAATAATGGGTATAGTTCCCCATACTAAAGGGGTGGCGTAAGCCACAAAACTATGGGCTAGGCTTGTAAATGCCCTCGGGCAGATAGCCTAGTATGAACCTATGAACCTATGAGAGTAAGTGGCAGATTTTATTAGATGCCACAAGACCCCCTGGATTGAAAGATTTCATCAGTATCAAGCCTTTCCTGGTATTATCCCAATAGGCCTGACCTAGTATGGTCACATATTTTTACATTATATTTTTACATTACATTTTTTACATTTTTTATATATTTTCTTATTTACTCACACTTTAAAAGTGGGGCTTACCCAGTTCATCTAATGATATGACATGAATTGCATAAGTTGTACTGTTGACTACAATAGATTTTTTCTTGTTTTAGTATATTCTTTTTATGTATGATTTATTTCAGACATTTACTGTATCTGATAATTTTATCAGCTACAATTGTTAATATTTTAACATTCTAAGGTTTGTATATATGAAGGTATTTTTTATTTTATTTTATTATATGGTGATTTTTTAGGAGGGTATTCTCCATATTATGATATTGTGATGTATATCTTTAAGAGTTTTGGCGGTTTTTCTACTAATTGATTTTTTACCACTATATATACCTGCCTAGGTGTATGTTTTTATCAGTTCTGAAGAAGACTGGGGTGTTCCAGTTGAAAGCGCTAAACTGTGGATTAAAGGCTTGAACTATACTCTTCCGTGTACGAGCTCCCTGCTGTTTTCTGTTTCCATTTTTATACTCTTTAGGTGACAGGCTTTTAATTCCTTTTTGGCACATTTCTTTTCTGAGGAAATCTTATGTTTCTAAATGAAATGAATAACAAATATTTTCTTTATGGTGCAAGTAACAACAAACAAAAAACATGATCCCTTTGTTGTGGTTATTCCTATTCTTTCCTCTCTGTGTCAGTTTCTCAGTTCTTGTCTGGCTTGCATTTCTATTAAGGCCCATTTGTCAGCCATTTCCATGTGTCTAACTTTAGATCCACCTCTTTTTTACAGATTTGATGTCAGGCTGTTTATGAAAAGCATTCATCATATTAGACCACCGAGAAAGCCTATTCACCTTCTTGGGACCTGAATTATGTTCTAGAAAAATTGACCCAACCACTTTTTGAACCAGAAGTAAGTTCTTCCTTAAAGTTTTGTACTTGGAAATATGTTCTTTCAGTGGCACAGACTTCAGCAAAGAGGGTCTCTGAACTGCATGCTCTAGTGACGGTTCCATCCTTCTTGGTTTTACACAGAGGCACTGCTCCTCTGAGAAGTAATCCTTCTTTTTTGCCCAATGTAGTTAATGATTTGTCTTTAAACTAGTGTATTAAATTTCCATCCTTTTTTTCCTCACCTGAGAATAGCGGTGAGAGGCTTCTTCATTCTTTGGATTTGCATAGACAGCTCAAATTTTAGCTGGAAGACTAAAGACATCGCTAATCTGGGCAACTGATAATTTCTTTTCATGATAAGTTTGGTTTACCAGTCCAAACTATTTCTTTATGGATTTCTAAGAGCATTGTTTTTGTCATTGTTACAGTGGGAAACAAGTTTCTTTCTCTGTTAGAGTCCAGTCTATTAGGACAGGAGCCTCCTCTCAGGGCTTTTTTTAAGGACCTTGACAACAACAGATCCATTCTAGAAGTAGGTACTTGGTCTTCTGTTCACACTTTTACTAAGCACTATTTTCTAGGGCTAGAATAGTCTTGCCAGGTCCAAATTCCAAGGTATTTTGGACTGTTCTTCTAAGAAATACTACAACAGTGATCAGTACGGCATCTACTGTTATGGTAAGTTCTTTAAGAATTATACTTTCTTGCTTCATCGTGTGCAGAACATCTCTTAAACTGACTGCTTAACAGGCTACGTAAACATGATTTTATATATAAAGACTTGTGGGGTGATTCAGATGAATGACTGTGGGTATATATAATACAATGGCACTTCAAATAAGTAGTGTTTTATGTAATACTGATGGGTTGAGCCAAAGTCCTGGCTTATTTTGACATGTGAAATTATAAATAAAAAGCTTTAGAGAAAAAAAAAGACTGAGGGTGAGATTAATAAACTCGTTGTTGTAACTCAGCAGAGGCTTACACCCAGCTACAACACCATGAATGAGTCATAAGTTGTGATTAAAATGAGAGATTTAAATGGAACCCTTATGAATAATGAATTAAGGAGCTTAAGATGCTGAACTAAGCCCCTGTCACAGCTCAGTGAACTAATGTCCTTAACGGCCTGAGATTGCAATTACATCACGGAGGTGCAGGGCTATGGAGGTCAGTGTATGGCCTGGTAAGATATGCTATTTAAATTTTAATTTATACTAAAGCACAGATAAATTATGATATCTGCTGTAGCTACATTATACAGCTGTAGCAATCTAACATGTGTTTGATGTGCACAATGTGGATTAGAATAGAGCAGTGAGTTGAAGTAGTTCTGTATAGCACTGAACTGCAGGGTGCCTGGCCTGTGGCATATTGTTACCTGTACTACTTTATAAATCACACACTGGTCTACTGCAGAATGTTTAACATATATAGGTTGTTCGAATTTGCTAGCTGATTATTCACAGCACCCACATAATTTTATAAATCTAAATTCATCATTTGTTATTGCTCTTGCCTGCATCTACCCATTTCAGTTAAATGCAGTGATCACGCAATGATTATTGAATCATTCCCTTAGACTGAAATTCGTAAAATATTTAAACTTCGGAAAGAAAAATTGCCAAGGACTCAAAGTATAACCATAAAGCGTTCTTTAGCTATGTCAAGAACCTAAGTGGAAACTCTCAGATCTGCTCTGAGATGGTGCAGAATGCCACAAAATACACTGAGCTGACTGATATTGCTAACATTTTGGCAGACAGGTTCAGTGCAAACTCACCCCCTAAAGGGCCCATAACCATACCAGAAGAATGTAAGGCCCTGACAATCACTGACACACAGGTTAAAACAGCCCTATCCAAAGCCAAAAACACAGCCTCAATGGGACCGGATGGTGTCCCAGGCTGTGTCTTACAAGAGCTCCAAAATGAACTAACCCTTCACCTAAACACACTGTTTAAACTCAGCCTCTCTACAGGCTATGTGCCCACAGAGTGGCGGAAAGCAACAGTTATCCCACTCCACAAAGGTGGCACCACAACGGTCCCCGGGAACTATCGCCCTATAAACCTGACTAGCCTGGTCTGCAAGGCTATGGAGCGAATCATCATGGAATTCATTAACAGAGACATTGGGAACTTCCAAACTTTGGACCCCACCCAGTTTGGCTTTGTTAAGGGCAGATCATGCCTCCTAAACCTAGTGGACTTCTTTGAGACAGTTACCAAGGCATTAGATGAGGGTAAGGAGGTCCACACAGCCTACCTAGACCTCGCAAAATATTTCAACACCATTCCCCATTCTCACCAACCTGAACATTTACCCCTATGTCACGAGATGGGTTGCTAATTGGCTCATGGACAGAACCCACATGGTGAGAGTTGCAGACTCTAGGTCCGACTCTAAACTCAGGGCTCAGTCCTAAGACCCCCTCCTGTTCAGTATATACTCCTCAGAGGTACAGGCAAGCACAGGAGGACTTTGGCTGACCACGTTCGCAGATGACTGCAAACTAGGGGCCATAATTGATTCTCCGGCTGATACAGACACCCTCCAGAAGGGTCTCACTGAGACGGATACCTGGTGTTAAAATCATGGCCTCAAGCTGAATGCCAAAAAGTGCATAGTCACCCCCTTTGGAAAAAACAAAGTACCCGTGAACTACCACATAGGTGGTAGTCCCCTAAATACAGAAAAGGCAATAAGGGATCTGGGGACCCAAGTAGATAGCAATCTTTCCTTTGATAATCATATTGCCAAGGGGGTTAGAAAATCCTTCTACATGGCTCACCTAATCTCAAAAGAGTTCTCATCCAGAACAAAGGAGGTTATTGTGCCTCTCTACTCATCACTTATTAGACCCATTATAGAATACAACGCCCCATTTGGGATGTACCTTACAATCACCTGCAACAGCTGGAAAGACCACAAAGGTCCCTCACCAAGAGGATTACTG